>NC_133619.1:535984603-536284603 GCF_048593235.1 Sminthopsis crassicaudata | reverse complement strand
ATGAAAATTGGATTAATACTTTTGTCACCTGGGGCAGCTAGGTGGCATAGTGGATAGAGCACCAGCCTTGAATTCAGGAAGACCCGAGTTCAAATTTGGTCTCAGACACTTAACACTTCCTAGCTGTGTGACCCTGGGCAAGTCACTTAATCCCAGCTTCACTGTCCCTCAGACTGTGGGAGGGCCGGACTGTAGTAAAAAAAAAAACTCACACTCTGTCTCCGCCCCTCAGCCCATTTCCCATAACCGGCCTGTCCTGGGCCGTAGTTTGAGAATCCCTGCTCTAGAGCACAGTACAAGTTCTAGCCCATAGTATTGTCATGATAAATGCTTTTTGATAGATTGAAGCATCTACCCTTTTTTTTTTTTTTTTTTTTTTAGGGAGCCCTTCTGTTAAGGACCTCCTGCTGTTGCCATATTGAGGTTTGTTTTGGAAGAAATTTTGTGAATAGTAATAATTGTGCTAATATCAGTATTTGGAAAGCCTTGGAATTATTTTATGACAAAATACTCTAAGATACCACTGTCATCTAGTGGCCAAGTAAAGAATTGCTGAATCCATAGAGAATCAAAATAATTTTTATTTTTTTTTGCTTAAAAAAACTCTCCAAACACCAGTGTCCCGGTGTCTGTCTGTCTGTCTGTTTCTGTCTGTCTCTCTCCTTCCCTCATTTCAGGGTAGGGAATTTCCCCCCTCCCCACCCCTCATTCCCTTATAATACCCAGGACTTCGCTCATTGGTGCCTCATATTATTTTTTTTTTCTGCTATTTTTACCTTTTCTCAGATCAACTCTATTCATATCGATGTATTGAATGTTTCACATAATTTGTTTCTGCTTTGTGGAATCTTTTATTAGGTTCCATTCTAAAGTAAAACGAATGCCTTTAACAAGACAAAACACATTAGAAAACAATCTTTCTTCTTTCCATAAAGACATATCACTACTCAAAAGTAGAGGTGTTTTTGTCAAATAAAAAGAAAGTAGAAACATTGTTTTTATTTTTTATGTGATTATGAAAATTCAAGAGTTGCTTAGTTAGTAGAGTTGTTAGTAGAGTTGAAATAAATCCTTAGGTATCTTGAAACTCTTTTGCTGGGTTTTAATAATTTAAAGCAAAGACATTGGACTTTTTTTTTTTTTTTAATCTATTACCATTCATGTTGCCTTTTAACCTCACCTCCTTATTTGTGATTTTATCATCTGAAGCTCTTATTTTGGGGGGCGCAGTATGGCATATGGAAAGAGCAATGAACACATAATTAAATATTTATGTTCAAGCCCTGGCCTGAATATTTTTTTCTGATTAATGAACTTTTAACGAGTTTCTGATTTCCCGTTGCTTCATCTATAAAGTGGGAATAGCATTTATTAAGCTAAATTCCTTGTATCAAACTTAGCCAAAAAGAAAAGATTTATATTAAGTGATGAGGGTATAATATATAAACATACCTAACATATGCTTAATACACATATATATATACATATATATATATATATATATACATATACATATATATACACATTTTCACTCCTCCTCCCCCCACATATACCTTCTTCTCCCACTCCTCCAGTTTAGGAATGAAAAGAAAATCAAAATCCTGTTAAAACATATTTAATCAAACTAAACAAATTTCTACATTGGCTATATCCAAAACAAACATTTATCATTCTGTACTAGTCCTTCACGTCTCTAACAGGAGGTTTTATCATGTCTTTAGTATCATGCTTAGCCATTAAAGTTGTTTACTTTTGCCATCTTGTCATTATATAAATTGTTCTTCTGGTTCTTTATAAGTTTCTTTGAAACCATTTTCTGCATCTTTGTTAAAAATTGTTTTTGAATTTATTTTTTTTAAAGTACAGGGACTTTTCATTCTTTTTTATCTCCAAATTATTTCCCTCCACTATTCTTCCTGTGAGTCCATCACCTCTCTATCATTGTGTGGGTCAGAAGTTATTAAACCTTTCAAGTTGTATTGTTATAACATTGCCATTAACTGCATACATTGTTTTCCTTGTTTGGTTCATCAGGTTTGGTTGCATCAGTTCATATATGTTTTTCTGGGTTTTTCTGAAACCATTCCCTTCATCATTTTTTTTACAAAACAATTATATTCCACGTCTACACTATAATTTGTTTAGTCATCCCCCAATTTATGAGTGTCCCTTCAGATCTCCATTCTTTGCCACCTCAAAAAAAAAAAACTAAACATATTTTTGAAGACCCTTTGTTTTCTTTTGTTTCTTTGTTTCTTCTTGTTCCTCTTCTACTAATAGATACTTTGGTTTTTTCTCTTTCAAATAATATTTTATTTTTTCCTCAATTACATGTAAAAATAATTTTAACATTCATTTTTTAAAGAAGGTTTTGAATTCCAAGTTCTATTTCTTCTTTCCTTCCTTATCCTCGAGACAATAAGTAAACTGATATAGTTTAGACTCATGCAATTATCTAACAAATATTTTCATGCTGGTCATTTTGTGGAAGGAAAAATTTTAACTGAAAAGAAAGGAAGGATGGAGAGAGGCAGGAAAGAAGGAAGGAAGAAAAAGAAAGATAGAAAGAAGGAAAGGAAGAAAGGAAAAGAAAGAAAGGATGGAAGGAAGGAAGAAAGGATGGGAGGAAGGAAGACACAAACAAATCAACAAACAAACTATGTTTTCATCTATATTCAGAGGCCATTAGTTCTCTCTGGAGGTAGATAGCATGTTTCATCATGATTTCTTTGGAATTGTCTTAAATCATTATATTTCAGAAAACAGTGAATTCATTCAAAGTTGTTCATCATACAATATTGCTGTTACTGTGTACAATGTTATCCTGCTCACTTGACTCTGCATCAGTTCATAAAAGTCTTTCCAGATTTTTCTGAAATTATCCTGCTCCTCATTTCTTATAGTACAATAATAATAGATTACAATAATTTACTTCTGCAGCCATTCCCCTCAATTTCCAAATCTTTGTCACCACAAAAAAAAGAATTGCTATCAATACATTTATATGAATGAGTCCTCTCCTCCTTTAAAAATCTCTTTGAGATTTCAAGCCATTCTCCAATTGATAAATGGTCAAAGAATATTAACAGATAATTTACAGATGAAGAAATTGAAACAATTTCTATTCATATGAAAAAGTGCTCTAAATCATTATTGATCAGAAAAATTTAAATGAAAACAACTCTGAAATATCACTATACCTCTCTCAGACTGGCTAAGATGACAGGAAAAGATAATGACAAATGTGGGAAAACTGGGACACTGATACATTGTTGGTGGAATTGTGAATGAATCCAACCATTCTGGAGAGCTATGCTCAAAAAGTTATCAAACTGTGCATGCCCTTTAATCCAGCAGTGCTTCTACTAAGTTTATATCCCAAAAAGGTACTAAAGAAGGAAAAGGGACCCACATGTACAAAAATGTTTGTACCAGCCTTTTTTTGTAGTGGCAAAAAACTGGAAACTGAGTGGATGTTCATCAGTTGGAGAATGAATGGATACGTTATAGTGTATGAATGTTATGGAATATCATTGTTCTCTAAGAAATGATAAGCAGAATGAAATGAGCAGGACCAGGAGATTATTGTACATGATAACAATAAGATGATATGATGATTAATAGTGATGGATTTGGCTCTTTTTAACAATGAGATGATTCAGACCAGTCCCAATGATCTTGTGATGAAGAGAGCCATCCACACCCAGAAAGAGGACTGTGGGAACTGAGTGTGGTTCACAACATAGCATTTTCATTCTTTTTGTTGTTGTTTACTTGCATTTTATTTTCTTTCTCATTTTTTTTTCTGGTTTGATTTGATAGAGGGATGGAACTCTGAAAAGGTGTACTTGAATCAAGGGCAATAGGGTACTTATAGTTAAGCACCTACTCAGTGCGAAATAATGGTTCCCTATTTAATGTGATAGTAATGTAATAGTTGCGACTGCTCAGTGTGTTGTAGTGATGTAATCATACTGAGGAATTTAAGGGAGCTCAGACACAGAAGGCTCTCTGAGCCACAGACACAAGAGAAGACTTCATCTTTGGCCATCCTTGTGGGTTTCCTGCCTCTTCACTACTTCACTAAGACTAAGGACTCTGGCTGATCCCGAGGTCCTCTAGACAGATAGTCCCGACATTACATATTGGATTCAACATATATTTCTACCATGTTTAACATATGTTGGACTATTTGCCATCTGGGATGAAGGTGGGGGAAGGAGAGGGAACATTGGAACTCAAGATTTTGCTAGTATTAATGTTGAAGAATTATCTATGCATATATTTTGAAAAATAAAAAGCTTTAATAAAACAAAATCTCTTTGAGATACAGATCTAGTAGTGGTATTGTTTGAGGTACCTTAGAGTTGTTTTAATTTTAATTTCTCTGATCAATAGTCATTCACAGCATTTCTTGATATAACCACATTTAGCATTGATTTTTTTTTGTCTGAAAACTGCTTGTTCATATTCTTTGACTTTCAATAGGGAAAATGATTTGCATTCCTATAAATTTGACATATATTTGAGAAGTGAGAGCTTTGCCAGTGATATTCATTGTAAAAATCCCCCCCCCATTTTTCTGATTTCCTTCTAATTTAGTTTCTTCTAAGAACTAATTTTGTTTGAGCAACCCCCTTTTTATTTAATATAATCAAGATTATCTATTTTACATTCCATGATGTTTGGTCCTAAGTTCTTTACTTATCCAGAGATTGGATAGACAAGAATTTGCTTTTCTTAGTATTAATCCTTAGTTTAATATATCCTCCTAATTCCCCATTTTCCCTTTTTCTTATTTCCCCATTGAACAAAATGCATTTATGGATATGTATATATGTGTATGCACATGTGCGTGTTTGTATGTATGTGTATAATCCCTCTTTTGACCCATTCAAATGAGAGTGAGGTTCAAGTATTAGTTGCTTACTATATTTCTGCTCCTTGTTTCTTTAGATGTTAGCTTGCACATTTGTATGGATGTCTACTTATCTTTCAGGTATCATTTTTTTTCTTTAGTTTAATATTCTCCTCATTATTCTGCAAAGGGAGAGGATTAAAAATAGTTAGATCATAGCAAATAATTATTTTGTTATTATAAACCAACATATATTCATCCATGCCCAAATGTTAGAGTCCTTTCATATCTGTCTCAGTACTCTAGGTCCTCTTTTCTCTTATGTAGAAACTACAGAACTCACTCAGATGATTACATACAATTAAACCTGATTAATGGCAGCTCATATTTGTTTTCTGGTGGTGATATTGAAGCAAAAAAAAAGTTTTCTACTTATCTGTTCTGAATTACTTTTTTGTTTTCTTCTGTTCATTTTTTTAAAAAATGCTTCAATGGTCCTTTTTAAAAATTAATTTTATAATTATAATTTTTTTTGACAGTACATATGAGTAATTATCCCTTGTATTCACTTTTCCAAATTTTCCCCTCCTTCCCTCTATTCCCTCCCCTAGATGGCAGGCTATCCCATACATATTAAATGTGTTACAGTATAACCTAGATACAATATATGTGTGTAAATCCAATTTTCTTGTTGCACATTAAGTATTAGATTCCGAAGGTATAAGTAACCTGGGTAGATAGACAGTAGTGCTAACAATTTACATTCACTTCCCAGTGTTCCTTCTCTGGGTGTAGTTGTTTCTGTCCATCATTGATCAACTGGAAGTGAGTTGGATCTTCTTTATGTTAAAGATATCCACTTCCATCAGAATACATCCTCATACAGCATTGTTGTTGAAGTGTACAGCAATCTTCTGGTTCTGTTCATTTCACTCAGCATCAGTTGATGTAAGTCTTTCCAAACCTCTCTGTATTCATCCTGCTGGTCATTTCTTACAGAGCAATAATATTCCATAACCTTCATATACCATAATTTACCAGACCATTCTCCAATTGATGGACATCCGAAATTCATCTTCCAGTTTCTAGCCACTACAGAAAGGGCTGCCACATACATTTTGGCACATACAGGTCCCTTTCCCCTCCTCAGTATTTCTTTGGGATATAAGCCCAATAGCAGCAATGCTGGATCAAAGGGTATGCACAGTTTGATAACTTTTTAGTCATAGTTCCAAATTGCTCTCCAGAATGGTTGGATTCTTTCACAACTCCACCAACAAAGTATTAGTGTCCCAGTTTTCCCACCTCCCCTCCAACATTCATCATTATTTGTTCCTGTCATCTTAGCCAATCTGACAGGTGTGTAGTGGTATCTCAGAGCTGTCTTAATTTGCATTTCTCTGATCAATAGTGATTTGGAACACTCTTTCATATGAGTGGATATAGTTTCAATTTCATCATCTGAAAATTGTCTGTTCATATCCTTTGAATGGTCCTTTTTTTGAGAGCGAGGGATACCATTTTGATAATCTATCCTCTTTCAAGAAATAATTGGCAGATTTTTTTTTCTGTCTTTATTTCACTCTCTAATTCTAATTGATTTGAGCAATTTCTATTTATAATTTTTTGAAACATAGTGTTCAGAATAAAAAAAATCATGAGTTTTAGATACTCCAATATTCCTTAAATTATTTCTCCTTTGCTTGTTTTCTAGATCAACTGGACACTAGAAGTCCTGCATTTCTCCTTATTTTTCCCCACTTAAAAACATTTTGTTTTCATATTTCTTGCTGTGGCATAGTAATTGATTTTTGTTTATTCTATGCTAGTTTTGAGTATGTCTATTTCTTAGGTAAAGATTTGACACTTTCTTTTGTACTTATTTTCTTCCTAATTTTTCTCCTCCATGTCTTTTATTTCATTTAAAAAATATAAACCCCCCCTTGTTTTACATTTTCTTGACATTCCTAGTAGCCCTAATGAAAAATCCATTTTTTCTTTTCATTTTCTGCTCACAATATTTGGAGAGTTCCTTCTAGTCTGTGTTTTGGGGGCTCTCTAAATCTACATTAAATTTTATGGTAATTGGTGTCTATTTTAGCTTACTTATCTCTCCAGTTTTCATTCCCGGATTAGAATGTGATGCTTGGCCCACGCTTTGACTTCTGTGTTTTGGGAGGGTGGTTATCCTTGTTTGTATCTCAGCATCTCACCTGGACTCCTGGGCTAAACTTTATCTCTTAGAGTTAGGTCCTCTGGATGTTTGAAGTTTAAAATATTATATTTTCAGGGCTCCTTATAGCATCTCAGTTCAGTGAACTAGGAATATTGGACACCTGTTTTGTCCTGCCTGGTTGCATTACTGGTTTCCATTCCTTGTAGCTTCTAACAACTCCACTTTGGTTTTCTGATAATCCTAGGGCTTTTCCACTGAGTCCCTCTGCTCATGTGTGCTTCAGACACAAAGCCTCCAGGTTAGTTATGTTTCTGACTGGTCTCTGTTTGCCCTGGGAGACTGCTGACTTGTTTATCTCAATACAAGCACTGACTTTGATAGTAGTAGTCCCCTTTCCTATTGCCCTCAGGTTTCTGACTGACTTTTTTTTTGCAGTTCTGGGGTGGAAAGAGTCACTGTAATATCTCCTTGGATTTATTGATCATAATTCAGTTATTGTGAATTTCAGGTTAGGGGCATAGTAGGTATAGGAGAGCTAGATGGCCTGCACCATTTAGGCAGTCATCTTGGCCAGAATCCTAATGATTTGCTAAATGTATGCTGGGGTTATCAATCCCAGATGTCATGTATACTACTTTTCTCAAACTTCATACACACTAATCCTCCTAACACTCTTTATTTCTGACGACACTATTGACTCACACAAATGCCTAATCTCCTAAATTCTTAGACTCTCCCTGATATACCACTGTGCACTTTTTTTCTCACCATATCCCAGTATTATATCCACCAAGATGTCTCTCACTCCAGTAGTTAGAATATATTTCAAAACTTCCTAAATAGCTCATTAATTAACTGATAGCCATGAGCAGCTTGTGTCCCTGTAGCCTATGGATGCACAGCTATTCTTTCAATTGGTATTTTCAGACTTTTTTTTTTAACATCTACCCATATTTTCTCTCAAAACTTGATAAATTTGTTATGGAGTGGATGTGTAGAGTTCAATAGATGTGAAGGGAATGTCTGAGACAGCTTGTTTCCATTATTAAGATGCATAAACAAAATTTAATTAATCTTGCAGTATAAAGACAATGCTACCATTGGACCTCATTTATGTCACTGGAGAGTTACTTTTCTTAGCATGGGAAGCTGGCTAGCTTTCTTTTTGGGAAACCATTTTCTGTCTCATAAAATAGCAGCATGTTAATATTATTGTTTCAGTAAATTTGAGACCATACTCCATAGCATGGAAGTGGAAGTGGAAAGTGAGTGCTTTTGTTAATACAAACTGAAGAAATTACAGTGAGTGATGGGAACATTTGTTGTACATCTGTGCTACCAACTGGGGAGACCAAAAGAGATGAGCCTTATGGGATTTTCACTATAGACTCCAGAGAATAGCCTGGCTAGCTTTCTCAAAACATTAGATTCATAGAATTTCCATCTGCCTCACAGAGCTTGGGTGGGTTAGCCCACCCACACATACCAATATCTCTCTACGCCACACACACCCTCCTCCAGTCCTGAGACAATAACTGCCTTCCCCCGCCCCAAATTTCAACTGTTCTTCATATTATTGAGTTTCTAAGTGTCTATTTGCAGTCATTATACCAAGTTCTCCCTAACTGACACAGGTTCCCATGGAAACCAAAGGAAAAATGTATTAGGTGAGGGTTGAGCCTGCTGCCTATTTTTTATTTTTCATTACTCTTTCATTGTTTTCTTTTGTGACCTAACAATATAGGGGACTGATGGTTTTAAGGCTATGGAATGAAGCAACAAAGTCTAACTTCTAGTCTTGATTCTGTTATTAATTATGTGTATATATATATATGTATATATATACATATATATATATATATATATATGATCTAGAATAGATTACTTCATCTTTCTGTGCCTCAATTTCTTTATTTGAAAAATGGAAGAAGTGGAATAAATGGTTTTTCAGTTCCCTTCCAATTTTATATCTATGCTTTTAAGGTTCCATGACCTTTATGTCATAATTTTCTATTAAATATTAAGGAGAGAGAATTACCTTCTCATCTCTTCCTGCTCTAAGAATCTGTGATTTGAAGATATAAATTGTCAAATCTCATCTGAGAAACAATTCCTCAATCTTTTATGCAGGTAGAAATAGGATCCATCTTCTCTTTAAGTAGAATATATTATTGCCAATGATAGTATGACTAGAGGGACATCTTTAAGTTGTGACTCTCCAATTTCCTATATCCTAATGCTTGAAATTTTATAATTTATAATTATAAATATATAATTATAAGGATTCATTCCTTTGGGTCAGTATAATTCAAATACCCTATGGGAGATTCTCATATTAAGCTTTGCCAAATATTAATACTTTTGCATAATTTTTTTACATCTTTTTCAATGCAATAACTTGCAGAAAGGAGATTTTTCAGGAGAGACAAAATAGATAAAATTTGTGAGTGTTCTGGAAATAGGAAGAGGTTTAGATTTGAGAAATTCCCTGCAAGGATAGATGTACACTTAATTCATGCTAGACCTAGTTCAGGTTTGGAATTAAAATAAAAATGAGGCACTCATAGACCATCTAACATCCCACAATAATAGTAGCATGAACAGATATTAAACATGGATATGTCACTGATACAAATGGGAATAGCTTTCCAGACCCTGTATTGCCATGGAGGTCCACTCTGTTCAGAACATTTGTCAAACCGAGGAAAAAGTTTGTTCCTTCTACTTTGAATTTTTTTGTGCTTAGATGACCAGAAACTATTTAGCATTTAGTCCCCTAGATCAATAATGTGCTGAAAATGTTTTCATCATCTTTCAGAAAAAAAGTTGCCTGTATGCATAGTATTTATTGCTCCTGCAATAACATGCTTGGTGGATAGAGAAGAGGTGGAATTTTATTTAGCTAAAAATACCAGAAGGACAACAGGTGGCTGGAAGGAGTGAGGACAGGTATAGAAGAAGGAGAGGGACTAACATTAAAAAGAAGGTCTAAGAAAGGTACTATTTTCCCATGGTCTTATCCTGTAATACAGGATTCCATATGTATAGGTAACCTCGGATGACATTTAAAGGGATTACTATTATTATGAACACACTGAGACACTGAAGCCTCAAGAGAGAATTTTTCCCTTTTACCAGAGTTACTCTGAAATAAGGAAAGAAGCATAATGGAATTTCTGAGGAGCTGGAGAAGGTATCAGAGAAGATACTATTTTCTGTAGAATTATGTATAGTTCTTTTTTAGAGGGGGTAAGAGCCTTGAAGAGTGGAGGGATCAGAAAAGCTTAAAGGGAGTACCCTTGAGGTGAGTTTCAAAAAGAACTAGGGCTTCCAAGATGTAAAGAAGATAAAACATGTTCTATCCCTGGGGCATAGACATGTGAGATAGAATATAATATATATAAGGTAGCCAGTGTGGCTAGAGTGTAATGTGCATGAGGATGAATAAGAATGAAATTAATCTAGATAGAAAGAGGTTATAACCAGAATGACTTTATATGTCAAATTGAAATTTACATTTTATCTTATATTACTTTGCAAACCTGAATAACAGGAAAGACAAAAACAGGAAAAGTAGAAAAGAAGCAAGTGTAGGGGAGACTTTTATGACTTCTATTTTGGTCATATTAAGTTTCAGATGCCAATTGAGCATCGAGACAAAGAAACCAAATAAGTAATTGATGACTAGGGATTGGAACTAAGGAGAGAGAGAAAAATTGGATATGTAGATTTGGTTGTTGTCTACACAGAAATGATAATTGAACCCAAGGAAATGGATGAGGTTACAGAGAATAGATATAGAGAAATCCCAGGACTGATCCCTGCTATCTACTTTGTTATGGGGAGAAACTGTGGATGATTGTCTAGCAAAGAGAATCCGAATAGCTAGAGAGGTAGGAAGATTAAGTGACTTGCCCAGGGTCACACAGCCAGAAAGTGTCAAGTGTCTGAGACCAGATTTGGGCTCAAGTCCTCCTGAGTTCAGACTGGTGCTCTATCTACTATACGAACTAACTGCCTCTTCTATTCACTTGTCAACTAATTTACTTACCCACTCTTATATGACTGCAATTTTTTTTCTCAAAGATTATCAAGTATCTCATTGTATAATTCAACAGCTTGGGGGGGGGGGAAACATCAAGATGGTGGATTAGAAAAGGCAAGAAGGATAGATTAATAAGGACTAAGGAGTGGCAGCAATGTTAAGTGTCAATAGAGGTCAAAAAGGTTAAGGACTAATGAGGTCTATGGAATTTTTTAATTAATTTTTTTCAGTTAATAAAGACTGATTTTTTACTTCTATTATACTCACTATCAAAAAAAATACAAAACCAAAACAGAGCAATTGTAACAAATATATGTGTATACACACACAATATAGTCAAACAAAACAAACATGTATCAACCATGTTTAAAACATGTCTCATCCTTCACTATGAGTATCATATTCTATGATTAGTTGGTTAAAATGCTTCATCATTCACCCTTTGGAATCAGGGTTGATTAGAATGGTTTTTCATTAGATATGGCAATCACTACTTGTTCCTGCAGTCTTAGATCTTATTGAAGTAGTCATGGGGGAATTGAGTTGCAGTACTACTTTCTGCTCCACTATCTTGATGTTTTCCCAAGCTGTTGAATTATACAATGAGATACTTGATAATTTTTGAGAAAAAAAAATTGCAGTCATATAAGACTGGGTAGGTAAATTAGTTGAGAAGCGAATAGAAGGGGCAGTTAATTGGTGTAGTGGATAGAACACAGGAGTTTAATCTGGTCTCAGACATTTAACACTTCCTGGCTGTGTGACCCTAGGCAAGTTACTTAACCCCAATTGCCTCAGCAAAAAAAAAAAAAAAAAAAAAAGAGAAAAAGAGAGAGAGAGAGAGAGAGAGAGAGAGAGAGAGAGAGAGAGAGAGAGAGAGAGAGAGAGAAGAAGGAGGAGGAGGAGGAGAAGTGAATAGAACATGAAGATGTTTTATAGTAATATCACAGGGCATGAGTCCAAGTCCTTTTGTGATCCTGGTTGCCCTTCTTTGACTATTCTGTAATTTATTAATAACCTACTTGCAGTATAACATGTGAAACTAAATACATGATATAGTATAACAAGGACAGAACACAATAGACTATTGCTTTCTTATTCTTGCACATTGTGGAGAATTTACAGAAAAAATGTTAACCAAGATCAGAATGATGAGAACTCCTGGATAAAGGCCTTGTTATTTGCCCTTGGGTGGTAGCGTTCATATTTCTAAGATGACAAATGCATTGACATATCAATACCAAAATAACCTGTAGGAGTACAATAATTTATAAGGATTGGAAAAAATCTTATAGTCAGAATGATAATGAAAATTCAAGTTTGGCCAATTTTGTAAGTTTCTGCTGCAAATAATTTCAAATCAAATCTTGTTTCCTTCAAATAAAATCCTGTTTCACTAGACAAGATGAATACTTTTACTTGATCATGAAATGTCAAGTTCCATACAGTTAACACAAGTATATACAAGGATGAGAGTAAAATTATATATCTACTAGAAAAGTAGATAGAAAAAGAAAAACAGGTAACAAGGAGCAGAAAAATAGATGGGAAAGGACAATGGGTTGAGAGTCAGGGAATGTCCCAGCTACACAATGTTGACAGTCATTTCCCCTAGTTAGGTTACTTTCCCTACTTTGTTCAGCCATCCAATTATTTGGTGCTTGAGAACTCTGGTCTTAACACCCTTTTAAAAAGTATTCTTGTTAACTGACCTGAATGGGAAAGGACTGGGTTTTGAGCCAGGTAGATGCAATCTCTGTCCAAATGACAATAAATTAAATAATAAACACTTTAGTGAGAATGGAATAGATTTCTCCATTCAGCCTCTAAAGAGATTCTTCTAAAATATAGGACTGATCATATCTGACTCCATTCCTCTCTTTCAGGAATTATTTTTTTATTAATAGTTTTTATTTACCAGATATATGCATGGGCAATTTCACAACATTGACAATTGCTAACCTTTTGTTCCAATTTTTCCCTTCCTTCCCCCCTCCCCCAGATGGCAGGTTGACCAATACATGTTCAATATGTTAAAGTATAAATTAAATACAATATATGTATACATGTCCAAACAGTTGTTTTGCTGTACAAAAAGAATCAGACCTTGAAATAGTGTACAATTAGCCTGTGAAGGAAATCCAAAATGCAGGCGGACATAATTAGAGGGATTGGGAATTCTATGTAGTGGTTCATAGTCATCTCCCAGAATTATTTTACTGAGTATAGCTGGTTTAGTTCATCACTGCTTTATTGGAACTGATTTGGTTAATCTCATTGTTGAAAATGGCCACATCCATCAGAATTGATCATCATGTAGTATTCTTGTTGAAGTATACAATGATCTCCTGGTCCTACTCATTTCACTCAGCATCAGTTCATGTAAGTCTCTCCAGGCCTTTCTGAAATCATCCTGTTGGTCATTTCTTACAGAATTAGGAATTATTTTTGGATCTGTGTACAATTAGCTTTTTTTTTTCTTTGAGTTTTACTTGTAGTTGTTTTCAAATGCTTGTTTTCTTTTATGTTGTGCCTTGGTCTTTTCTATCAGTCTAGTCAATGATATCATTGTCTTCCAAGACACTGAAGTTCACAACCTTGATGTCATCTTTAACTCCTCACTCTTAGTCATTCCACATATAATCTGCTACCAAATATTGTTTTTACCTCCACAACATATCTTGGACGTCTCCCCTCTTCTTACACAGTCACAATCTTAATCTATGACCAGATCATCTCTGAATTAGACTATTGTAATGAGATTCTAACTACTCTCCCCACCTTTAGTCTGTGTTCTTCTCTGAGTGAGTCCCTGTGTCTCTGTCATCTTTAAATTTATTATTTATTTATTTTCCACATTAACAAAAATATCTGAGTTCCAATTTCTTTTTTTTAATAATTTATTTTTTTAATTTTATAATTATAAAATTTTTTTGACAGTATATATGCATGAGTAATTTTTTTATAACATTATCTCTTGTATTCATTTTTCCAAATTTTCCCCTCCCTCCCTATACTCCCTCTCCTAGATGACAGGCAATCCCATACATTTTACATGTGTTACAGTATAACCTAGATACACTATATGTGTGTAAATCCAATTTTCTTGTTGTACGTTAAGTATTAGATTCCAAAGGTATAAGTAACCTGGGTAGATAGACAGTAGTGCTAACAATTTACATTCACTTCCCAGTGTTCCTTCTCTGGGTGTAGTTGTTTCTGTCCATCATTCATCAACTGGAAGTGAGTTGGATCTTCTTTACGTTAAAGATATCCACTTCCATCAGAATACATCCTCATACAGCATTGTTGTTGAAATGTACAGCAATCTTCTGGTTCTGTTCATTTCACTCAGCATCAGTTGATGTAAGTCTTTCCAAACCTCTCTGTATTCATCCTGCTGGTCATTTCTTACAGAGCAATAATATTCCATAACCTTCATATACCATAATTTACCAGACCATTCTCCAATTGATGGACATCCGAAATTCATCTTCCAGTTTCTAGCCACTACAGAAAGGGCTGCCACATACATTTTGGCACATACAGGTCCCTTTCCCCTCCTCAGTATTTCTTTGGGATATAAGCCCAATAGCAGCAATGCTGGATCAAAGGGTATGCACAGTTTGATAACTTTTTAGTCATAGTTCCAAATTGCTCTCCAGAATGGTTGGATTCTTTCACAACTCCACCAACAAAGTATTAGTGTCCCAGTTTTCCCACCTCCCCTCCAACATTCATCATTATTTGTTCCTGTCATCTTAGCCAATCTGACAGGTGTGTAGTGGTATCTCAGAGTTGTCTTAATTTTCATTTCTCTGATCAGTAGTGATTTGGAGCACTCTTTCATATGAGTGGATATAATTTCAATTTCATCATCTGAGAATTGTCTGTTCATATCCTTTGACCATTTATCAATTGGAGAATGGTTTGATTTCTTATAAATTAGGGTCAGTTCTCTATATATTTTGGAAATGAGACCTTTATCAGAACCTTTAACTTTAAAAATATTTTCCCAATTTGTTACTTCCCTTCTAATCTTGTTTGCATTAGTATTGTTTGTACAGAAACTTTTTAGTTTGATATAATCAAAATCTTCTATTTTGTGATCAATAATGATCTCTAGTTCTCCTCTGGTCATAAATTCCTTCCTCCTCCACAGGTCTGAGAAGTAGACTATTCTCTGTTGCTCTAATCTATTTATGATCTCATTCTTTATGCCTAAATCATGGACCTATTTTGATCTTATCTTGGTATATGATGTTAAGTGTGGATCCATATCTAATTTCTGCCATACTAATTTCCAATTTTCCCAACAGTTTTTTTTCAAATAATGAATATTTTATCCCAAATGTTGGTATCTTTGGGTTTGTCAAACACTAGATTGCTATAGATGTACCCTTTTTTGTCCTTTGTACCTAACCTGTTCCATTGATCAACCGGTCTATTTCTTAGCCAATACCAAATGGTTTTGGTGACTGCTGCTATATAATATAGCTTCAGATCAGGTACACCTAGACCACCTTCATCTGACTTTTTTTTCATTAGTTCCTTTAAAATTCTCAACCTTTTATTCTTCCATATGAATTTTGTTGTCATTTTTTCTAGGTCATTAAAATAGTTTCTTGGGAATCTGATTGGTATAGCACTAAATAAATAGATTAGTTTGGGGAGTATTGTCATCTTTATTATATTCGCTTGGCCTATCCAAGAGCACTGAATGTCTTTCCAATTATTTAAATCTGACTTTATTTTTGTGGCAAGTGTTTTGTAATTTTGCTCATATAATTCCTGACCTTCCTTTCGTAGATATATTCCCAAATATTTTATACTATCAACCGTTATTTTGAATGGAATTTCTCTTTGTATCTCTTGTTGTTGGTATCTTGTTGTGTTGGTAATGTATAAAAATGCTGAGGATTTATGTGAATTTATTTTGTATCCTGCAACTTTGCTAAACTTCTGAATTATTTCTAATAGTTTTTAGCACAGTCTTTGGGGCTCTCTAAGTATACCATCATGTCATCTGCAAAGAGTGATAGTTTGATTTCCTCATTTCCTACTCTAATTCCTTTAATCTCTTTCTAGACTCTTATTGCCGAGGCTTGCATTTCTAATACAATATTGAATAGTAATGGTGATAGTGGGCAACCTTGTTTCACTCCTGATCTTACTGGGAAGGGTTCCAGTTTATCTCCATTACATATTATGCTTACTGACAGTCGTAAATATATGCTCCTGATTATTCTAAGGAAGAGTCCATTTATTCCTATACTCTCAAGCATTTTTAGTAGGAATGGATGTTGGATTTTATCAAATGCTTTTTCTGCAACTATTAAGATGATCATATGGTTTTTAAAATTTGATTATTAATATGGTCAATTATACTAATAGTTTTCCTAATATTAAGCCAGCCCTGCATTCCTGGTATAAATCCTAGTTGATCATAGTATATTATCCTGGGCATGATTTTCTGAAGTCTTTTTGCTAATATCTTATTTAAGATTTTAGCATCAATATTCATTAAGGAGATTGGTCTATAGTTTTCTTTCTCAGTTTTCAATCTACCTGATTTAGGTATCAGTACCATGTCTGTGTCATAAAAAGAATTTGGTAGTACTCCTTCAATCCCTATTTTTTCAAATAGTTTATATAGCATTGGAGTTAGTTGTTCTTTAAATGTTTGGTAGAATTCACATGTAAATCCATCTGGTCCTGGGGATTTTTTCTTAGGGAGTTGGTTAATAGCTTGTTCTATTTCTTTTTCTGAGATGGGACTATTTAGACTACTTACTTCTTCCTCTGTTAATCTGGGCAAGCTATATTTTTTAAAGTATTCTTCCATTTCATTTAAGTTATCGAATTTATCGGCATAAAGTTGAGCAAAGTAGCTCCTAACTATTGTTCTAATTTCCTCTTCATTAGTGGTGAGTTCTCCCTTTTCATTTTCAAGACTAACAATTTGCTTTTTCTCTTTCCTTTTTTAAATCAGGTTTACTAAGGGTTTGTCTATTTTGTTGGTTTTTTCATAGAACCAACTCTTAGTTTTATTAATTAATTTAATAGTTTTTTTACTTTCAATTTTATTAATCTCACCTTTTATTTTTTGAATTTCAAGTTTTGTGTTTGTCTGGGGGTTTTTAATTTGTTCCTTTTCTAGTAATTTTAGTTGTAAGCCCAGTTTGTTGGCCCTCTCTTTCTCTATTTTATGCAAGTAGGCCTGTAGAAATATAAAACTTCCCCTTATTACTGCTTTGGCTGTATCCCACACATTTTGGTATGATGTCTCATTATTGTCATTTTCTTGGGTGAAGTTATTAATTATGTCTATGATTTGCTGTTTTACCCAATCATTCTTTAGTATAAGATAATTTAGTATCCAATTTTTTTTTGGTCTATTTTCCCCTGGCTTTTTATTAAATGTAATTTTAATTGCATTGTGGTCTGAAAAGGATGCATTTAGTTCATGGAACTGCTGAGAAGAAAGTATACTCCTTTCTGTCTCCATTTAGCTTTCACCAGAGAGCTATCATATCAAACTTTTCTAGTATTCTATTTACCTCTTTGACTTCTTTCTTATTTATTTTGTGGTTTGATTCATCTAATTCTGAGAGTGCAAGGTTGAGATCTCTCACTATTATAGATTTGCTGTTTATTTCTTCTTGCAGTGCTCTTAATTTTTCTTTTAAGAATTTAGATGCTGCACCACTTGGTGCATATATGTTTAATATTGATACTGCTTCATTATTGATGCTACCCTTTAGAAGGATATAATGCCCTTCCTTATCTCTTTTAATTTGATCAATTTTTGTTTTTGCTTGATCTGAGATGAGAATGGCTACCCCTGCTTTTTTGGCTTTGCCTGAAGTATAGTAGATTCTGCTCCACCCTTTTACTTTTAGTTTGAATGTATCACCCTGTTTCAGGTGTATTTCCTGTAAACAACATATAGTAGGATTCTGACTTTTAATCCAGTCTGCTAACTGCTTCCTCTTTATGAGGGAGTTTACCCCATTCACATTTTTGGTTAAAATGACTAATTCTATATTGTTTGCCATCCTGTTAACCCCTGCTTATGCTTTTCTCCTTTCCTTCTCTCTTACTCCCCTACCCAGTATTAAACTTGTGAACACCACTTGATTTTCACAGCCCTCCCTTTTTAGTATCCCTCCCCCACTTTAAAGTTCCTCCCCTTATCTTATCCCTTTTCCTCACAATTTCTGTATTCCCTTCCCCTTAGCTTACTCCTTCCCTCTCACTTTTTAATGAAGTGGAAGAAGTTTCACCATAAATCGAATATGTCTATTGATACACACTATGTTCATCTCCTTCCTTTCTTTCTCTCAGATATAATAGGTTACCTTTTCCTCTTCATGAGATGTAGTACCACCACTTTACTCTTTTTTATGATATAATTTCCTTTCCACCTCTAGTTTCTAGGACAAATTATACATGTGTTCTTTACATATCTTTATGACAGAAATATAATTCTCAAGATTTCTTTTTACCTTTTTAGAAATCTCTGGAGTTCTGTATTTGAAGATCAAACATTTTGTGTAGGTCTGTTTTTTTCATCAAGAATAGATGGAATTCATTTATTTTGTTAGATGTCCATCTTCTTCCCTGGAAAATGATGTTCATTTTTGCTGGTAAGTTATTCTTGGCTGCATACCAAGTTCCTTAGCCTTTCGGAATATCATGTTCCAGGCCCTTCGTTCTTTTAATGTGGATGCTGCTAGATCCTGGGTTATCCTTATTGTGGCTCCTCCATATCTGAATTGCTTTTTTCTAGCAGCTTCCAGTATTTTTTCCTTTGTCTGATGGTTTTTGAACTTGGCCACTATATTTCTTGGCGTTTTGATTTTAGGGTCCCTTTCAGTAGGTGATCGATGAATTTTTTCAATGTTATTTTACCCTCTGTTCCCAAAATGTCTGGGCAATTCTCTTTGATAATTTCCTCGAAAATAGTGTCCAACCTCTTATTTTCCTCGCATTTTTGAGGGAGTCCAATTATTCTCAAATTGTCTCTCCTGGATCTGTTTTTCAGGTCTGTTGTCTTTCTAATAAGGTACTTGACATTCTTTTCAATTGTTTCATTTCTCTGGTTTTGCTTGACTACGTCTTGGTTTCTCCTTGATTCATTCATTTCTACTTGTTCAAGTCTAATTTTCAATGATGTATTTTCTTCACTCACTTTTTTTATATCCTTTTGTAATTGTCCAATTGTGTTTTTAAGTGAGTTTTTTTCTTCTATGGAATTTTTTTCCATTTTATCTGTTTTATTTTTTAGAGAGCTGTTTTCTTTTTCCAGCTCACTAATCCTGTTTTCCTTGGAGTTGTTTATCTTTTCCAATTCACTAATCCTGTTTTCCTTGGAGTTGTTTACCATTTACAATTCACTAATTTTGCTTCTCAATGATTTGTTTTCTTTATCCACTCTGTCTTTAAATGCGTGGAATAACTTCTCCAGGCTCTCTTGCCAAGCTTACCATTTCTCTTCTAGCTCTCTTGTGAGAACCTTTTTGATTTCCTCTATGAGAGTCTTATGTATTGAGGAACAGCTCATATTCCCCTTAGGGGATTCCTCTGGGGACAATCTTCTTTTAGTATCCTCAGCATTTGAAGTCTGCTCTCTCTCCATACAGAACCTGTCAATGGTTAGAGCCCTTTTGAATTTTTTGTTTATTTTGTCAGAGTGGGGAATCGAAGAAAACAAATTGACAAGAGAAACAATAGGTCTGTTTTGGGGGGGATGGGGCTGGATGGTGTTAATGGGCTTCCTCTACAGACTGGGGGGTAGGGCAGCAGGGAGACAGCAATGGCTGCGCTGCATCTGCCCTCTGAGGCTCTAAGAATGCGCTGAGTCACTCTGGGTGGGGATGGGGGTGGCCGGTCCCAAGAGAAGCTAGCTTTGCAGGGTTTTATTCTTCACCTATGCTGTTTATCCCCTTTCTGCTGCTCCTGGCTTGCTGCCAAGATGGAGTATCCACATTGGGATAAAAGTCTTTTTCGCAGAAATGGCAGAGATCCTCTCCCCACTCTGGTCTGAGCTGTGTGAGCTGTCTGTCTCGCTCTGGCTTGCCTGCCCTCAGTCTGCACCCAGTCTGTTCATCCCCTCCCCCGAGCAAACACAGACCTTCTCTGGGGAATTTCAAGGATGTCTTCTGTTGGTGAGTATTTGTGGGTTTCTTTTCCGGTCAAGCATTAACTCCAAGGCTTGTCATGAAGTAAGTCCTGAGAGAAAACACAGAGCTCAAGCAGTTGTCTGCCTCCATGCCGCCATCTTGGCCAATTTCTCTACTTTCTTCTCAAATCTTTGCCCAACCACTGAGAAGGTAAATCATATGATATAAAATACACCTGTGGAATCATGCAAAAATTTCCATATTAGTCATAACATTAAAAAATTAAGAAAAATGAAGTGAGAAATTTATGTTTCAATTTGTACTCAGAGTTCATCTATTATCTCTCTTTCATTTTTTGTGAAGGCAATTGGGGTTAAGTGACTTGCCCAGGGTCACACAGAGAGAAAGTGTTAAGTGCCTGAAGCTGGATTTGAACTCAGGTCTTCCTGACTTCAGGCCCAGGGCTCAATCTTCACAGCATCTAGCTGCTCCCATTAATTATCTCTCTGGATGAATATAATATTTTTCCCCTCATGAATCCTTTCAAATTGTTTTGGGTTATTGCTTTGGTCAGAGTGGCTAAGTCTTTCACACTTGATCATTGTAACAAAATTGCTTTTATTATGCACAGTGGATCTCTTAGTTCTGCTCACTCAACTTTGCATCAGTTCATATAGTTGTTACCATATTTTCTGAAACCATAACCCTCATCATTTTTATAGCACTGTATTGCTCCATCTCAATCAAAGGTTTCAATTTTTCAGTCATTCTCCTATTTTTGGCCATCCTCTTAATTTTCTATTACTTTCTACCACAAAAGAGTTATTATACATTTAGATCTTGTTCCTTTTTCTTCATTCTTTTTGGGGTACTGCAATGTTCTCTTCTCTAATGCAATGTTCTCTGGAAGCAGGTTTCTTGGAGAGCTTCTGGAGGCAGCCTTAGTTTCAGTTCAGTGTAATCACCCCGAATGCAGCCAGGAATTAAAGTCCAAATCCTTTATTGTCTCTTCCAAAATCTTATCTTCTCCATTTGGGACTCGGCTAGTTTTCCAGAAGCCTTCTGGATCTTGGTTTCAGTGTTTCCTGCCACTACTTCTCTGTCTTTCTTTTTTCTGCCCGACTTGTGAATCTCCTCAACTTGTGAATCTCCTAGACTGAATCCTGGCTCTGAATCTCCCGAAGTCCCCATCCAGCACAAAGGTGGAAGTTGGAATGAATCTGAATCTGCCCCCAAAAGAGTGGGTCTATGGGCCTCCAACTTGTGAATCTCTCAAAGTCCAAGAGTGGGCCTATCCTTTAGTAGGCTTGTGAACTCCTATATATGCTCTCCAAAGATGTGATTGTGTGAACTAATGTATAAATTCCTTTAAAAGTGTGAACTCCCTTAAAGGTGTGAACTCCTTTAAAAATGTGAACTAAGTACATAAGCATTAGCACTTGTTTCAAGTTCTAGGGTAATAATATAATAGGGTACAGACCTAGTAGTGGTTCAAAGAGTATATACAGTTTTATTATCCTTTGGGCATAGATCTAAATTGTTCTCCAGAAATGGTTGGACCAGTTCACAATTCCATCAATAATTCATTAGAGTACTTATTTTCTCTCAACTTCTCCAGCATTTGTCATTTCTAATAAGTGTGAGGCAGTATTTCATGATTATTTTAATTTGTATTTCTCTAACCATTAGTAATTTAGAGCATTTTTTGATATGACTATAGACAGCTTTGACTTTTTCTGAAAGCTACCTGATTATATCCTTTGCTCATTTACCAATTAGGGAATGACTTTTATTTTTCTGAGTTTAACTCAGTTCTTTATGTATTTGAGAAATGAGACTTTTATTAGAGAAATTTTCTATAAGTTTTTGATATTACTTCATTATTTATGGTACCTTCTAGCAAAATGTAATTTTTCTTGATTCTCTCTCATTAGCTCCCATTTCTAGTTTTTAGGAAATTATTTATTCAGTGATTTTTTTTGTGCCTCTTTTTACCATTAGGCCAAAATTTTAAGGTATACATTTTTTCCAGTATTTTTGTGACTCTTTTACCAGCTGCTAATTTTCTTGTTATAATTTTCTTGTTATAATCTCTTGCTTTCATATCGTTCCCTATTTATATCTATTATTCTTATCACTTTCTTTAACTCTTTCAGGAATTCTTGTTAGGCTTTTGCCCAATTCACATTTTTCTTTGAGGCTTTGCTTGCAGATTTTTTTTTATATTGTTGCCATCTTCTGAGTTTGTTTCTTGATCTTTCCTATCACTGTAGTTTTTTAAGATCAAGTTCTTTCATATTGTTTACTCATTTTTTTCAACATGTTTATTGACTTTGAACTTTGTAATAAAGTTGGGCTTTGATGCCCTAGGAATGGTGCAGCAATGTGTCAAATTTCAGACATTTTCATGCTACTATTTTCAGAGATAGTTCTGGATATTTGCAAGTTTTCAGTGCTTCCAAGGTTGTGTAATCCAGTAAGAAATGTGGTTATTGCTTTTTTTACCTGTGCTCTGGTCTTTATCCAGGAAGGGCTCCTGATCTACAGCAGCCAGAATTGCTAGTACTCTCTTTACTTTGGAACTGTGATGAAGGCCCTGTTCCCTTGTGACCAATAACAGTCTTTGAATTGGAACTGTGACCCAGAATTAGATAGAGGCAGAGTTGACAATTAGGATTAGCTGTACCCAGTACCGGCAAAGATTTCCCTGTAATTTCTTTCTGACCAATTGTTTCACCCACTTGTCTTCTCTGGGATAAGAGCTCCCAAAGATGTTGCTGCTGATGCTTTTGAGATCCCTCTAAAGTCCACTGCTGATGTGGGCTGACCTCCATCATAGACTTGTTCTATTGAGGTGTCTTAAGCTTGAAAAATGTCTCAACCTTTGTTCTTTCTGTTGCTCCCAAATTTGATTTGGGGTTTTATTTTAAACTTGTTTAGAGGGGTGTCCTCCCCTTAAATCTTCACTCCAGCCCATTCTCTATTTAGCTGCTCAAATGAGTATTCCAAAGTCTGACCATATCACCTCTTCTCATTGAGCTCTCTAGTAGAGCTCCATCTTTTCTGTCATCAAAGAATAAACTTACCTACTTGACATTTAAGATCTCCATAGCTTGACTCCTTCCTATCTTTCTGATCCTCCTACTTTTTGCTCCCTTTGGTGCCCTCTATAATAAAGCTATATTATAGCATTTGTAGGTCCTCAAATAAAACACTCCATTTCTGCTTGTCCCCAATACCGGGAGTGCTTAAGTTTCTTATCTTTACTTCTGGTTTCTCTGATTTCCTTCATACAGTGGATCAAATCATCTTTCGTAAGAGGCTTTCCCCAGTCTCTCCAGATGGAAATGCCTTCCTCTGTCAGATAATCTCCCCTTCTATCTACTCTCTATACACACATACACAGACACACACAGAGATACATATACTTATATGTATATGTATCTATATGTATTTCATATACTCAGTTATTTACATGTTGTCTCTCTCAAAAGAATAAATGCATCCTGAGGACAGAGATTGTTTTTGCCTTTTTTTGTATCCTTAGTATTTGAGATATATGGGATGCTTTAGGATGTTTACCACCTCTAATTGTGAGGTATTGCTGAGCCATTTTCTGAGCTGTTCATCTACCTTTGGTGTTTATCTAGTACTCAATTCTCAATTGTAGCTCCAAAAAGCTGTAGCATGTGTGCAGCAGTTACACTTTGGTAAACCATCTCAGCAGTGGTTAAAACAGGATGAGGGTAACCCAGTGGTGAGTTAGGGGCTGTCTACCCCAAGCATGTGAAAACTTCCTCTGCTGTATTGGGTGGATGAGAACAATTTGTTCCAGTCACTCTGAAGATTACAGAAGCAGGTACTGTGAAGTACTTAGAGCTTATTAGACATAAAAAATGCCAAGTCATTCTTGATTTTTGTCTTGCCAGTGGACTTTGAGGACTCTGGAAAACAGAGTAAGGCTAATGACTCTATGCAGTTCACCCATGAGTTCAGACATCATCCTATGATATCACTGAGCCTCTTTGAAAAGAAAGGATGAATAACCACCACCGCAATGTTTTTAGCACAATGCCTTGCTAGTTTACTTAATTTTACATTGAGTTTAATGCTGAACCCAAATTTCCTTTACAACATTCCCAACAATGACATTCCAACATTCTCTTGAAGGCTTTGAGAAAAGAAGAATTCATCCTTGCCTAAGGTGGCCTATTCCATTTTGGGATAGCTTTCAATAGTTAGGACTTTTTCCTTTACTTAAAGATAAAATCTGTTTCTCTGCCAACCATTGCTTCTCATTCTCCTCCATAAAATCTTCTGAAGAAATTGTAGGTAAAATAGTTAAATGACTATAAGTAAACATCCTCTATTCAACCTCAATCTTTTATTTCCCAACATAAAGGTAGTAAATACATATAAGTGGAGAAGTAGCATTCTATAGTGGTGGTTCCAAATATCATTGTTCTATTAAACTTTTTCACTAAAAACATGTTATAAACTCCCAGGATAATTTAATATATTATTTTAGATGTATTTGTTAAATAGTTAAAATAATTATTATAATAATTTTTATCCCCAAGCTCTGGACTAAACTTATGTAATATAATTATGATAATAAAATTTAAAATGTTATTAAACTCCTAATAAAATTTTTAATATAAAATAAGTATGAATATTTTATGTGAGACAATCTGTAAGAAGGAAAAAAAGCAATCCAGTAAGACCCCATATGATTACTGTTTTCTGCAATAAATAATATTAAATTAATTTTCCAAATTTTGTTGAATGTAAATAGCATTTTAATGGAAAAACTTACAATTTGGAAGATATTTACCATAATGTAGTAATCATATATGAATTTAATTATGATGTCACCTTTTTTTATTTGAACACAAGATTGCAATATTTTTTTCAGCTCCAGTCTTAATCTAGTTCCTCATTTAGTTTATTTCAATATTTTCATTTAAAATAAGAATTGAGGGAAAAATCTTACTCATACAAATATGTGGTGGAAAACAGTAGGAGAATTTTACAAGCTCTCTTGTGAGAGAGAAATTCCTTCTTAGCCAATTGATGAAAACAAATAGCTAGTGACAATATAAAATTTACATTTCCACTGGCTAATGACAAGCACTATATTAAATGATATGTGCTTATAATTCAGTTGCTGCTACTTCCTTCTTCTTCTTCTTCTTCTTCTTCTTCTTCTTCTTCTTCTTCTTCTTCTTCCTTCTTCTTCTTCTTCTTCTTCTTCTTCTTCTTCTTTCTTCTTCTTTCTTCTTCTTCTTCTTTCTTCTTCTTCTTCTTTCTTCTTCTTCTTCTTTCTTCTTCTTCTTCTTTCTTCTTCTTTTCTTCTTCTTCTTTCTTCTTCTTCTTTCTTCTTCTTTTCTTCTTCTTCTTCTTTCTTCTTCTTTCTTCTTCTTTTCTTCTTCTTCTTCTTCTTCTTTCTTCTTTCTTCTTCATGTAAACTAATCTTTTCAAGAAAAGACTTTCTTCAGAATTGTCTTTCTTCTTTTCTACCATTCTACTGGTATAGTGCTATACTCCCACAGAAACTCTATTGAATGACTGATGACATTTTCCCACTGATGATAACAAGTTCACTTGAAAACCCACCGAATTTTTCCCCAGTAGAGGATATATATAAGCAGAGGATAAGTTTAAAATTTGAATCAGCCTTAACAGTGTGATGAGAAGCAATATAAAATTTATTTCTACATAACATTTGAGGTGATTCATGATTGTTAAAAGAAGGTTGCTAATACAATTTCTAGAGATAATGGTTTTCAAACAGTCTGCCATCTATGCTATAAAAATACAAACATTTGTAAAATCTTAATCACATGATTATATAGCTGATGAGGTTTGATTAAAGGGTAACAGAAAGAAATGAGGGTGCTCCTCTAGTATGTTTTACAGGACACAAATGAGAGTGTGTTTATACATCTGACCATCCACTGAGAAACTGTAATTTAATTTTCCAGTGCTCTCTAAGCCTATAAATTGCAGAGAAGGTCCGCACCAGCATTAATAGAGGGATTTCCCTTACATAAGAGATCCCTGCAGTGATGGTCCAGTTCTGTCCCTATGTATATAATAAAAACAAACAAACAAACAAAAACCCCACAACAACATTGAATTTTGAACCCTGCCTCTATACTTTCTAGATATACAATTTCTAGATTGTGCTTTGGACAAACTACTTGAATTAGTTTCCTCATTTGTAAAATAATGAACTTGAACTAGATGATTTTTGATGCCCCATCCAGCTTCAAATTTGTTATCCTAGGACCTAAATGTGTATTAAGAATATTTATGAAATACCATGTTCAAAGTCTGAAGGTTACTATGACAAAAACAAGTCATGGCCCAGTTTTCTAAACTTAGATAATTTGGTCCTTGGATGAGAGAAACACATGTAATATTTAGGTCATTCCCCTCTCATATTCAGGAATTGTAGAATAATTACCCCCAGTTCAAGGTCTTTTGTAGATTTACCTAAATAATGAGCTAAGAGAATAGCTTACAAACTTCTGTTAATGTGTTTGCTTTTTCTTTGATGAGCCAAAGGACACAGTTCAAAGAAAAGTCATTTAATGAAATCATATAATAAAATGTTTTACAATTGAATAATCTCCTCATAAACATTGAGCACATGACTACACATATACACAACGTCAATGGGGAGAACGAGCATGTAGGAGAAGTATAAGACAGTGGTTAGTCACAGCTCTGATACTGCAGGATCCCTGATGTCTTCTGATGTTAATGTGCTATTTCTCTCAGGCCTGTTTCTCATTAGGCAGTGTCTCTGCTAGGAGTGGGTTCTCTTCTGGACTTTGCTGCTCCCTGCTGGTCTTGGATTACTGAGATTTTTTTTTTTTTTTTTTTTTTTTTGTAAATTTTAAAAATTTCTCTTTTTTTAGTTATTTTTATTTTCTCCAGTTATATGTAAAAGTATTTTAATACATGTACATTCATTTTTACAAATTTCTATATGAATTATGTTGGTAGAGAAAAATCAGAGCAAAAGGGAAAAGCCATAATGAAAAAAAAGGTGAAAATAGTATGTGTTGATCTACATTCAGTCTCCATTGTTCTTTCTCTGGATACAAATGGTGTTTTCCATCCAAAGTTTATTGGGATTGCCTTGGGTCATTGAATTGCTGAGAAGAACCAAGCCTGTCATAGTTGAACATTGCACAATTCTGCTGTTAAAGTGTACAAGTTTTCCTGGTTCTGCTTGCTTCACTCAGCAGCTTGGTGAGATTTCTTTTTGCTGATTTTAGGTTTGGCTTGGGAAAGGCTCTTTTCTGTATCCTGAGCTCATCTCTTCAAAGCTAGTTAGCCATCTCATTTCTAATCTACTAGTGGATAGAACTCTCTGATAAGGGCAGATTGACAGTCATAATTGTTATGGGCCAGAACTCTGAAACAAAGATTCTTACAAGGTACTAAGTGGAGTTGAGACAATGGTTATCTAGTTTAACATGGTGCTTAATAGTTCTCTAAGTTCAGTATGATTGATTTAATCTTACAACAAATAATGGTTTCTTAGTGATATAATGATTGGGTTTATACTCAGTGTAGAGAATATATACTAGGAGTCTCAACTAGATTCATTCAGATTAAGAGCTAGAGAAGACAAGCGGACTGGAGGCTGAATGAAGCACAAGCCCTTATCTCAGTCAGATTCATTCATCCCATCTCATACCACCTTGGTGTCAGGGCTGTGCTCCCTAGTTTATCCACTGAAACCAATACTCCAGAAGGCCTTTAAGAAAGCTAACTGGGCCCCAGGAAAGGAGACAAGACTTTGAAAGAGATAACAAAAGATTTGTACTTTAACACCTGGCTGTTCTTGTGGTGATTACTGAACTGAAAAGAAGGCTGCTCCCAGAGACCCCCAAGAAAACCGAACCAAAGAACATTAAAATAGTCACAGTACTCACATAACAAAGCCCTAAGATGAAAATAGGTTTTATCTTTCCTACAGATATCTGGAAGGAGACATGAATTAGAAATTGGCCTCAGGTACTTACTATGTGAGCCTTGGCAAGTCACTTAACCTCTGCTCAGTTTCTTCATCTGTTAAATGAGAATGATAAAAGCACATTCCTCTCAAGACTTTTGCGAGGATAAAAATGAGATAACATTTATAAGTACTTTGCAAAATATATAAATGTTCTATACAAATTCTATATAAATACTAGCTATCATGATGATGACTATTATTTTATATGCTTAGCCTAAATTCCTTTATTATGAATATTATTCAGAAACAAAGTCTTATTACTTTGGTTCTGTATTTTGTCCAATGCAAACCTGTTTTATTACACACAATGAATTGTAGGGTCATCACATATGAAGACTTTCAAATATAATAAGAACTATTAGAGAGCTTCTTACTCAATGACAGTCTTCAACAAGCTTTGCTATCTCGTGCCATAAGGGAAGGAGCATGGTGGAATGGATAGATGGCTGATGATGGAATCAAGAAGACCTGAGTTTGAATCTTGCTTTTGACTTTAATAGATGTATGCCCAAGGGCAAGCCTTCTGTTTTCTGTTTTAGTTTCCTTATCTTTAAACGGAAGGTTGTGATATCTATAGGAGGTTCCTCAATTTGTGAGATTCAAATATTATATTTAAAGTGCTACATGAATGTGTATTATTATAGAGGCATTGGAGAAAGATTTTTATGAACCACAGAAGCATGGATGAATTGCACTTGTGCAAGATGAAGGATTCACTACCCTGATAAGATCACCTATCCATAGAGGAATGAAGCATGGCATCAAAAAATGAGCATATTATCTCTGCCACAATGGTCTATTGATCTGATGATGGAAATTATGGACAGTATTCCTTTGCTGATTTGAGAGGAACCTCATGAATTAATTTAATTGATACTTTACTTAAGTACTTAAAATCCTGGAGCTGGAAAAAGTCTGTGAAATAAGATGTTGGTCTCATTTTACAGGTATGAAAACTAGGCCTGGAAAAGTTAAATGATATGCCTAAGGTCATACATTTAATTGATGAAAGAACCTTGCTTCCTTTTACATTGCTATATTGAATAAAATTAATTTACCTCTCTCATATGCTCTCCCTCCTTCTCTTTCTCTTTTCTTCCCACCTCTCTTCCTCTCTTCATTTCTTTCTTCCATAGGTTAAGTGGAAGAGTGGATGATGCTGGACAAATCAGCCTCTATTATGCCTAAATTTCCACAACTGTAAAATGGGAATAATAACAGCATCTTCCTCCCAGGGGATCAAATGAAATAATATTTGTAAAGTGTTTCGCACATTGCTTCTTATTTTCTTTTATTTTTTAACAAGAAAATTAAATAGGGAAATCCAGAAACTCTATTTAAGGAACAAATAAAATCTAACTTGACTGGAGACTTTGTTGAGGAAAATAAGGTGGAAAATAAAATACTTTTTGTGTAAGAGAGTAACCACTAGATGGCATATGGAGAACTTCAAATAATTGCTACTGCCTGGTGAATACAACATAGAAATATGAAAATCAGGTAGTCTCTCACCCCTGAAGCCACCAGGCTATTAACAAGTTCACATGAAAAGAGAAAATTGTTTGTCTACAATTCTGTATTTAGAAATGATTCATGTCCAGTTGTTACTTATAGTGAAGAGACCTGGATTTACGTTTGGCTTCCACATTTGGGTGACCAGGCAAAGCATTTCTCTTTCCTGATGTGTAAAATGATGGGGATGCTTTTAAATGTCTATGATTTATTCATTTATTAATGTTTACTTACTAAGACTTCAGGGTAGAGAGAAAAAAATATTGGATTTGAAGTCTAAGCAGCTGGATTCAAATCTGATTCCACTCCCTTTTTACCTGTGGTACCTGAGTGAGAACATCTGGGTCTTCTCTAGGTTTTGTAGTTTTGTTTTTTTCAGCTCAAAATTTATGATTTTCTGGCACTTCCTTCTTCTGTTAGTAATAACTGGGGTATTATTCTGACTGAAATAACAACTCAGAAAGTCTAGGGATAGTACTGTATTTTTAAGAAAAAGAAAATGGAATCTTGAGGACCCTGACATTTTAGGTGTCATTTGAGGAGAGTTTACTGTCATGATTTAGAGTCTGAAGAAAAAGAACTAAGAGAAATTCTTTCATGAAAGATAGAGTGATACCTGACATGGAGAAAGTCTAAAATGACATTATGAGAGACTTTAGTTTACCTTTTATTCTTAGGAAAAGATATCCCAAAAAAAGAGACTTTAACTTATATCCTGAGAAAGTGAAATTATGGAACTATGGTTTTACTGCTTGTGAAGGAATAAACAATCACAGTTGATGAATAGCGATGATCCTTTTTTATAGCTAATATACTAGTGAAATACTTAAATATATCTTTGTATTATTAGGTATTCTCTAAATAATTCAGATAACTAGTGACACTGATTTTTTTTAAGTCTGTGAAATGAGTTTTTTATTGAAAGAGAAAGGAGGGATTTGAGAGAAATATGGGCAAAATTTTATTTTCTGAACTGGAGTGGGTACTCATCTAATCACATATTTAGAGAAGGTATTTATTTCTAGTATGAGTAAATATCAGAATATACTTTTCATTGCTTTACAATCTTTATAAAGAAAATTAGCTAGAATTAAGAAGAAAAGAGTAAGAAATGGAATTATTGCCATCTAGTACAGGGTACCATATATCCCCAACCATACTCTACCAAGATGACATGTAATTTTTTTTTAATTTTATTTTTTCTGGTTTTATATATATAGAGAGAGACAGCTTTCTCTCTATATACACAGACACATTCATTTCTAACACATTTTCTTATGAATCATGTTGGGAGAGAAAAATCAGAACAAAAGAAAAAAACCATGAGAGAAAAAAAACAGAAGAAAAGGGGGAAAAAGTGAATATACTGATTTATATTCAGTATCATAGTTCTCTCTCTGAATGCAAATAGCATTTTCTATCTAAAGTTTATTGGGATTGTCTTAGATCACTGAACTATTGAGAAAAACCAAGCCTCACATAGTTGAATAATGTACAATCTTGCTGTTACTGTCTATAAAGTATTCATTATTTTGCTTGTTTCACTCAGCATCAGTTCATGTAAATCTTTCCAGGCCTTTCTAAAATCAGCCAGTTCATCATCTTTTATATAGAACAATAATATCCCATTATTTTCATATACCATAACTTATTCAGCCATTCCCCAATTGATGGGCACCCATTCATTTTCCAATTCTTTGCCACCACAAAAAGAACTGCTATAAATATTTTTGTACAACTACATGTAATTCTTAAGTTTGCTACACGTGAATATTGGAATATAAAATTTTCAAAGTCCTTACAGTTAATTGTAATAGTTAATAAATTTAATTTTAATAGATATAATTTATTAAGCAGCTATTATGTACCCTGCACTATGCACTCTCTAATATTATGAAGCTTACATCCTATTATTGAAATATAACAAGCTCAAAATAAGTATGTAAAAATAAAATAGAAATACAAAGGTATATACACAGTGATTTGGAGGAGGGCAGTAACAAATAGCGAAATCAAAAAAGCATCTTAGAGGAGATAGCCCTTGACTCAGCCTGGAGGTGACTTCGTGGGGGTAAGGCATAAAGACACATGATGGAATTTCCAGAGATCTGAAAAGAGGCCACTTTGAGTATATTGCAGAATGTAAGAAATCAATCTGGGATGATCCACTAGAGTCAGATTGTATATACAGATTGTAAATACAAACAAAGGAAATTATATTTTTTCTTAAAGAACAGGAAAAACTATTGAAACTCTTTGAGCAAAGGAGTGACAAAATCAGAAATATGCTTTAAGAATATCAGTTTGGTTGTGTGGAAGATGAATTGTAGATAAAGACATAGGGATCTAAGGTGAACAAATAATTGAATCACTCATTCAACAATAATTAAATGGTTGTGGATACAAAGACAAGAATGGAAAAGTCCTTACCCTCAGGAAACTCACATTCTAGAAGGGAAGATGCTTATGGAAGCATATGCACACAAATACATATACATGTATAATAGTTATATACATGTAAATATATGTATATATAAATATATAATAGTTATATGCCTGTTAATATATATGCATATGCATATACATATGTGTGTATATTAAGACACATACAAGGTAAGATAATATAAGACATAGAAATAAAAATCTTGAAGGGAAAGGTTGGTAGTTTAAAGAGACCAAGAAAGATCTTCCACAGAAGGTAGATTATGCTAAATCTTGAAGGAAAAGAAGAATTCCAAGAGTTGTAAGTAAAATAAAAAAAGAATATACTAGGCATGTAAGGAACATATAAATAAATTAATATAGTCTTATATGTACATTGTGAGGACTTCATCAACTTTTGTTAAATGAATAAGACCACTTTGGAAAATATACATCACCTTCAGTACCACTCAGCTTTCCTACTCCTCCAATGTGGAAGATGATCAAATGTTTTCTGTAAGATCTCTTTCAGAGTTGAGCCAAATGTCTTTTGTGCACAATGGGTGGTTTGAAATTGTAGCCTCTATATATCACGACTCAAAAGCTTTAAGTTCTTATATATTGAGCAACTTGGCTGATCATAAAATATAAAGCTATGTACATGGAAAGTAGAATTTTTTGTTTTAAAATGTCTATATTTAGATGAAAGAAACATTAAAAACTGCCTATCATGTGAATGACTACATCAATTGTGGTATATCAATGTAACAATACTGCAAGAATGATTGAACTGTAACAAATACAGAGATTCACGAGAAATGTTTCATGAACTGATACAAAGTCAAGTAAGAAGAGCAATGAAAACAATACGTCAATGGAAGGAGACTATAACATTGTAAATGGGAAAAAGAACAACCACAATCCATACAAAATTAATGTTACAAAAAGAAAGCTTGGCTTCAAAGAAGTGGGATGTGGAAGGTATGTGTAACATTGAACATGGCATCAAAATTTTTCAATGGGTTGGTTGGTTTTGCTGATTTTTTTCTCTTAAAAATTATTTATAATAAGGGATGATTCTTAGAAAGAGAAGGAAGAGAGGAGGAAGTATAGACTATATGAAAACAAAAAATATAAATAAAGTTTAAGTACCTGTCATTGTGGTCCTCTCTCATCCCTCTGCTTTCTACATGTTTTACTCAGCCCCTTATATTGTTCATCTGTAGTCCTAGCTCTAGTGTCTTTTGTCTTTTTTGGTTTTTTTTTTACTAATTGTTTTCCTTTTTCTGATTATACATGTATTTTAACTTTTTAAATATAGAGTTTTTATGAATCATATTAGGAAAAAAATTAGAACAAAAGGGAAAACCATGGGAGAGGAAGAAAAGAAAGAAAAAAGAAGTAAATATAGTATGTGTTGATTTACATTTGATCTCCATAGCTCTCTTTTTTGATGCAAATGGCGTTTTTAATCCAAAATTTATTGAGATTTCTTTGGACTAACTGAATCACTGAGAAGAACCAAATCCTTCATAGTTGATCATCACACAATTTTGCTATTACTGTACAATATGGTTCTGCTTGTTTTGCTTAGTATCAGTTTATGTAAATCTTTTCAGGCCTTTCTAAAATCAGCTTGTTCATAATTTTTTTTAATAGAACAATAATATCCCATTACCTTCATATACCACAATTTATTCAGCCATTCCCCAATTGATGGGTATCCATTCATTTTCCATTTCTTTGCTACCACAAAAAGAGCTACTACAAACATTTTTGCAAATGTGAGTTCTTTTTTCTCCTTTATAATTTCTTTGGGATACACACCAAGAAGGGGCCCTACTGGGTCAAAGGATATGCACAGTTTTATAGCCCTTTGGGCCTAGGCCAAATTGTTTTCCAGAATGTTTGGATCATTTCATAACTCCACTAAAAATGCATTAATGTCCCAGTTTTCCTACATCTCCAAAATTTATCATTATCTTTTCCTGTCATTTTCCAATCTGAGAGGTATGAGGTGGTAACTCAGAGTTATTTTATTTTGTATTTCTCTACTCATTAGTGATTTAGAGCATTTTTTCATATGCTTATAGATGACTTTAATTTTGTCAACAGAAAACTGTCTGTTCATATTCTTTGAATAGTCTTTTTTTCAAACAACTCAAAAATAAGTCACATTTTGTTAAAGTCCAGCTCTAGTGAGTGACCAAGGGTATGAATGGGAAAACAAACAAACAAACAAACAAAAAACTGAGGGCCAGGCTGTGCAGTCTTCAAATTCCTTTATCTGAGAGTCAGAGTTATCCAATTTCCAATCTACTGTCATTAGCATCATTTGCTTTTAGAGTCAATACACAATCCACACTTTGATATTCTTGCATCTGCTTTAACAAAAAGCCCATCCAATGAAATGCAAATAGTCAATCCAGCAACTTGGATAGAACTATAAATAGTTGTGAGATTTATCAGATTAGAAATTATCATACATTCTTCCTAAATGTCTTTGATCTATTGTATAGCAGAATGCCTTTTTCCTGTCCTAAGTTCAAAAGTATGTCTTTGTTCTGAGTGTGTTTTTGTTCCAGTCTTAGGTACCCTTTATCAAGCTTTTGAACAGGTCTGTCTCTGCAAATGCTTATTGGAAGGAATTGGTGAGCAAAAATTTTGTAATGGTATTACAGGGAGTTGATTTCAAAACCTGAAATGGACTCTTACGTCCAAAAAAAAAAAAAAAAAAACCAGTATCTCCTAGCCCTCTACAACATTTCCAAGTTATATTAATCCAAAGAGTGAATAGATGCCTTAAACTAGTTCCTGAAACTTCAAGCTATGCTGTTCTTATATGACTCCATGAAAACTGGCACCTTGGATGTCATAAAACCAACTCATTGCATTTCAGGCAGCAAGTTTTTAGGGTCAGAGTTAGGGAATATGCTTCCTTGCCTATTAAAAATGAGCAGTTTTTATCTCCAGGGACTGGAAAGATGTTGGCTGAGAAAGCTGAATGAATGGCATGCTGGCCTGCATTTGGTATACATCTGGTGCCCACATGAGAACTGTTGAAAATACAGGATAAATGCAAATATTCTTGGATGACTTTTGTTGATATGAAAAGTGAATCCCAGGCTACAGGACCATCTCTACACATTTTAGGTCAAGTAGGTGATTGCCTATGTAGAATATTCAGAGATCCTTTCATTTCCTGAACTCCCTTCTATGCTTCAATCTTATCACTTATAAGTTAGACAGCAAAGATAGAGTCTATTGCTAGAAGTCAGTACTTTTTTCTTGGCAAAGGAGCTAGGGCCCTTTGTTGCTCCCATTACTGTACTTACACACACACACATACACACACACACACACACACACACACACACACACACACATTCACTCACTCACAAAAAATTTAGCTAGTTGGGGTCTTGTTAAGAACAGAATGTAGGAAAGGTAAGTTTCAGTGTAGAAAGGGAAAATACAGGACCAAAGCAGCGAGTATATGGCTCGGCTGTCTGACAGGCTCAGTTGAGACCCTATTGTCCAGGTCTTGAATAACCGAGGGTTGTCTGCAGATACCAGGCCAGGAAGCCATACTCAGAACAATAGTTCTATGGAATGACACTGAAGGGAAAGGTAAGAGAATAGTTGAGGATACACTTAACCTTTTTCACAATTTTGTCTCAAGATTGGGTGTGCTCCTGATACATTGTTGGTGCAGTTGTGAAAGAATCCAGTCATTCTGGAGAGCAATTTGGAACTATGCCCAAAAAGTTATCAAACTGTGTATACCCTTTAACCCAGCATTGCTGCTATTGGGATTATATCCCAAAGAAATACTGAGGAGGGGAAAGGGACCTGTATGTGCCAAAATGTTTGTGGCAGCTCTTTTTGTTGTAGCTAGAAACTGGAAGTTGAATGGATGCCCATCAATTGGAAAATGGTTGGGTAAATTATGGTATATGAAGGTTATGGAATATTATTGCTCTGTAAGAAATGACCAGCAGGAGGAATACAGAGAGGCTTGGAGAAACTTACATCAACTGATGCTGAGTGAAATGAATAGAACCAGAAGATCGCTGTATGAATGCTGTATTGAAGATATATTCTGAAGGAAGTGGATATCTTCAACATAAAGAAAATCCAATTCACTTCCAGTTGCTCAATGATGGACAGAAATAACTACACCCAGAGAAGGAACACTGGGAAGTGAATGTAAATTGTTAGCACTACTGTCTATCTACACAGGTTACTTATACCTTCAGAATCTAATACTTAATGTGCAACAAGAAAATGGTATTTACATACATATATTGTATCTAGGTTATATTGTAACACATGTAAAATGTATGGGATTGTCTGTCATGGGGGGGAGGGAGTGGAGGGAGGAGGGGAATAATTTGGAAAAATGAATACAAGGGATAATATTATAAAAATTACTCATGCATATATACTGTGGGGAAAATTCTAAATAAAAAAAAAGATTGGGTGTGCTCATTTGATAACCAATAATTATTTCTCAGACACAAAAATGATAAAAATGTCTGCCTTGTCAACAACAATAACAATTAAGGAAATATTAAGTCTATGTCATTATGCTAGATGATGCAAATATCTTCAGAGAATTTATAATCTACCAATAGGGATAAGAGTATAAAGGATTCTACAAAGTAGAATCTGAGGGGGTCAAAGGAAAGATACAGACAAAATATCCTAGGAAAATTTAAGAAAGAATGTTTTCAAATAGGGGAGATTTAGGAAAGACTTCATGGAATATTTGAGCAATCAAGAAGGAGTTTTAAAGATAGGAAAAATAGGGGTATATAATTCAACTATGGGAAGTAGCCTGCATACATGCATAGACAGCAGAGTACAGGATGAGATTGGACACAAGATATAGTGCAGTTTTGTTGGAATAGAGAGTACATAAACAAGCGTATTAATAGGGAATGATACTAAAAATATAGGCTTGCACCATATACTGAGAATTGCAAATACCAGTTTAAGGAGTCTGTATTTTAACAAAGGAGCATAGGGAACTATGGAAGATTTTTGAGTAGAGGAATGCCATGGTCTAATTTGTAAACTAGGAAGATTATTTTGGCAATTTCAAGAAGGAAAAATTGTAGAGGGGATAGTCTAGAGGGAATAAATTAAATTAGAAGGCTACTCTAACAGTGGATGAAAAGGTTATGAAAGCTTAAACTAGAGTAGAGGCTGTGTGAGAGAAGAGGATAGATGTTCAGAAAGTAAAATCAATGGGTCCTGAGAAACTAATTATATATGGGGAGGGGAAAGGAGAAAGAAGTCAATAAGTGGGATTTTAAACCTTCAAGATAGGAAAGATGTTGGGATAATAGGAAGGGGAGTTTTTGAAGAGAAAATGTTGAAAGCTTCAGTTTTGTGCATACCACCCAAGTGCAAATGTCTACTAAAGAGAAAGAAATGTTAGACCAAGTGTTTAGGGGACAGATTGAGGCTGGGTAGAATGATTTGAGGGTCATCTGTGAAGAGATTTGAACTTCTGGAAGCAATAGAACCTACAATTATGGATGAAATCAACAAGGAAAAGAGTGTGATGAAAGAAGAGGATCCAGACTAAATACTTGGGAGATGCTCATAGTTGGGGGAAAGAGGGCGTGAAGGAACAGTATCTTCAGTGAGAAAACAGTTTCAATGATCATGGGATTAGAAACTTGATGTCAAGGAATTGAGATATGAATGAATGACAAGGAAGTAGAGGCATCAGATATAGACCAATTCTTTCAGGGATGTAAATAGTGAAATGAACAAGAACTATAGTTTAGGAGATTCATAAAAACTTAAGATAAGAGAGCATAAAAATGTTTATAGGGAAGGAGGAAGAAGTTAGGGAAGAATTACAGCTGTTACATTCCTAAAAGAATTTATGGGTCCCTTGTCCTTCTCCTGCATAAATTTTACTGTGGCAGCACTGAGAGATTCAGGTGGCTGACATGCTCAATTTCATTAGATTCAATGAAAACAATTTATGTTTTTTTGGTTTTTTTTGCGTGCAATATAAGATCCAACAGGTGGAAGACTAGCTCTCTTCACAATGCCACTTAGGGTTCTGGCATCTCTGAGGTTAATATATTTAGCCCCTTTACAGCCTTTAGCTATGATTGCTTAAAGGTGTGGTGCATCCTCCCATTTTTAAAAAAAGAAATTATGCAAAGAAACCACAGTGATTATAAAACCAGAATTTAAAGAAATGAGTTGCAGAAGTGCCAGGAAACATTGCAAAGAGGCTTCTTGGTGCTTCTGCAAAGCAAACAGATTAGAAGGAAAGACTACACACTGACATGCTCATGTGTATGTGTATGTGCTCTAACCTGTGTGTCTGCATATGTATGTGTGGATATGGTACCAGAGGGAAGCAGGATGGAGGAGACAAGAAGATGAGTAATAATTTCCCTCAGGGCAATCACGAGAGGAAATTTAATACAGTACATGAATTTCCAGTGTATAGAAAGGGCCAGTTTCAAGATAAAATAGTGGAAGTGTTGGAAGCATTTTCCAAGCATTTTCTTAATTTACATTTATATTTTCCAGCTTAGATTCATGAAATATAAGCTGGAAAGAGAGCTCTTGGCCTCAGGAAGAATTGTAAAGTACTTTCAGTGGGGTAACCAATGGACACTCCTGGCACTGTACTCCTAACACTACTTTTGGCATTATATTCCTTCAAAGACATAAGTAATCTCAGGTGGAGAAGCAATGAGTTCTGGAACTGGACCATCCATTCACCATGAAATTCCTCCTTTGTGACTAACTGCCTTTTTAGATGCTAACTACTTTTCTTTTTCAATCTTTTCTTGATCTAAGTAAAAGTAAAAATCAGAAATAACTTTTCATGGGTATTCATAAAGGATGGGATCTTATGTAAAAAGGGCTTCCTGGAATAGCATCTACTACTTCAGATCCAATGAGTAAGCTACTTTATCATCCATAAAATAAAAATGTCCATTTATAAAAGAAGAGTCTACTACACAGTGCAGTGGTTGAACACTAACATAAGCCTATAGCTTCCACTGAGGGCTGGTGGGATGAATAACTCACAAAAGAAGTTCTTGGAAAGCTGCCTGGATGTCAGTAGTGAAAGCATCCAGAGCAAATCGCCTCTCTCTTCTCCCTCCCCCCCCCCCCACATTAGGTGTGGCTCCATTGGCAGCAGCAAATTTTAAAATGCCACTAGCAAAAGTTTTTCCTAAGGTTCTCTTCAGATTTTTAGTTTGGAAGTCATCACACTTTTGTATATATTTGATATATATTGTATATATTACAGGTTGTATATATTTCATATAGCAAGAAATTTGAGGTTATCCTCCTCTTTCATTAAGAACTCTGGGGTTATAGAAGTTGTAAAAATTTCTCTTTAAAGTTACAATTAAAATGGAATACAGTGCCATAAGCAAATTTGTTCCAGGCAGAGCAGGAAACCCAAACTGCCAAATTCAATCAATATCTTTTTCTTTTACTCCTCATCCTTGAATTTTTGTAGGATTTGCTTCTGGGGATGAGTCCCTTTTTTGTCTATTTCCTGAGATCGTATAACTTTGGTTTCCTCCTATGTCTAAAAATATTTCCCTGTAAACTTGATGGCTCATCTTTTTCTTCCCATTCCATTAATCATATATTTCCTTAAATTCTGTTTTTTTAAAAAAATATTTCTTTCCACTCTTATCCTTGGTGATCTCAAAACACAATAAGAATGAAAATTCGCCCAATAAGCTGTATACAGGTGGTGTTCCTTTGGATAGAGTACTGGCCTTGGAGTCAAGAAGACCTGAGTTCAAATGTGTCCTCAGATACTTACTAGTTGTATGATCCTAGGCGAATCACTTATGAGCTATGAATATTTTCATGGAATTCACTAAAATAAATTGCCTTTGTCAATTGGAAAAATTTTGGTCTCAAGGAAAATGCCTATTCTGAGAATAAGTCCAATGAAAATCTGTCTCTATGTAGTTCCTATATCCACACCTAACTAATATCAAATGAGAATTAGAATCTCACATATTCCAGGATTATTCACTGAAGGCTTTGTTAAGAGAAAAAGAGAAAAACTACAAGTAGGGTTGTTGTAAAAAATAAATGAAAAATAAATGCTAGGGTGTGAAAAATAAATTCCAGGAACAGAGAACTTGATGTAGAAAGGCATGTGATGAGTACAAAAAATGCTATATGTAGAGTCAAGAAGATGAAGTTGAAATCTTATCTCTTCCACTTAACTAGTTGCATAATATTGGTCAAGTTGCTCAAATTCTCTGAGCTTCCATTTTCTCACCTGTAAAATAAGTCTTATGATACCAATAGTATCTATCTTACAGGGTTATCATGAGTTTCAAGTGATAAAATATATGGAAAGTAGTTTACAAACTTTAGAACTATCTATGAATATCAGTCACTATTAGATTCTGAAGATTCTGAAGGTTATCAAAGAACATGGTTTATAGGAAGAATGATAAGTATGAGAAAGGACACTTTCATATTCACATGGCTCAAAATATTTATTTTCAGGTACATTTGAGTGCAATTTGAACATTACTCAGTTTTATAGTTAGGGTTATTTAATCTAGTTGAAAAAGAATTCTGAGATTGGTTTAATAAATGTCTTTAGTATTTGGTCATTATTGGTCACTTATTTAAGTTTTGTTTTTTTATTTATGTCAACAAAGTACTGAGATTGTCATATAGGAGATGCAAGAACTTCTTAATGGTAAGCATAATATAACACTGAACCTAGAAACTCCCAAAGGATATAGAGTTACAATCTTTATTCTTTAAGGAAAGGATTTGTGGTCATTCATCTGGAATAATTCTGGCATATTTTGGGACACAAATATGGAATTGATGACTTTTGGTAATCCCCTTCATATCTATTATTTGACAATTCTTTTTATCAACTATAGATTTCTGTCAGCAGATAAATGATACAGTAAATAAGTAATATAAAACTCTTTTGAGAAATCACTTGTACTGAATTTGAATTTGAATTTTTTTCCTGGATAAAATCATAAGGTGATGGGTTTAATATTTTTTGACACTTGAACCAACTGTTGGCCTCCAAAACTCGAGTAATATTCTTGGTATCAGGGTTAAACTCAAATTGTTTTGTCCCACTGAAGAAATAGAAGAACCCTAGAAAGAAAATTAAGTCCAATTATTACCTTGTGCAAGTAAATAGTCATGCTTCTGTCCCTTACTTTGTGGGGGGAGTCCTTAATAATTTTGAACTTATAAAGGGGTCCCTAAACCAAATGAGAACTAATGGTTCTAGACCAACTGCATCTGAACAGAAATTTTTTCTACATTATCATTGACATCATCTGGAATATGCAGTTAGGTGGTGAAGTAGATAAAATGCAGAAAGACTCATCTTTATGAATTCAAATCTGCCTCAGACACAAGCTATGTGATTCTGAGCTGGTCACTGAATGCTGTTTGCCTCAATTACCTCATCTCTAAAATGGACTGGAGAAATAAAAAAATTACATCATCTGGAGTCCATTTGAAATCTTTCTATCCCCAGGCATCCTTATCCAATTTTGGATAACAAACTGCAAAAAAGTTTACTTTTACATTCATACATACCCTTCCTGTAACATCCACCTATTATTTCTGATTCTATCTTGGAACATTGAAAATTTTTACCCTGTACTTCTGTATTGATTTTTCTCCAAGTTAAACACCCTTAGTTCCTTCAATAATCCTTCTATAGCAAAGTATCTGGTTCTTCTCACTGTTCTTTTAGCTTACCACTGGACATGTAACTTATCAAATCTTTCCTAAAATTTGCAGCCAGAACTAAAGGCAATATTTTAGCAGAGAACTGAATAGTATGGAGCACAGTGAGATGATCACTTTCCTAGGCCATCACCCCTCTTTTATGAAGTCAAACTTCATGATAATATTTTCTATTTATCTTGTGCTTGTAGTATACCAAAGATCTAATCTTTTTTTTAATATAAGCTATTGTCTAGCCATAATTTCCCATTTTTTACTTGTGTGGTTAATTATGAAAAGTGCAAATTTAGGAATGAAAATTTATCTCTTAAATTTTATCTTAAAATTTATCTCTTTACTATACATAATCTGTTAAAATATTTTTTGAATTCTAGCACTGTCATCACACAAGTTTACTTTTCTTTCTGGCTTTGTGTTAAATTTGATAAACATGCCATCTACTTTTTTCTTATCAATATATATTTCAAATAGCAAAAGGAGGAATGATTTTTGGGGACTCTACTATAACTCTCTTTCCAGGTTGATATTAGTCCACTAATGATTAATTTTCAAGATATCCAATTGGTTCCATATCTACCTAGCCATACTTTTGTTTAGGCTATATATCTATGAATTTATATCTCCATCACATCCTGAATTTAACATAACTATTTGTAAGATACTGTGCTGAAAGCCATGTACACTGTGTCTGATATTTCCTTGACCTACCAGTGTAATAACCCTGTCCAAGAAAATAAAGTTACCTTTGCCTGCCTATTTTTGATGAAGTCATGGTGGCTTCCAGTAATCAACAAGAAATAATTAATTCTCCTTCCTTGTTAAATGCTCACATACCATTCCTTTTACAATATTTTTAGAACAGTTATAAGAAATCATAGTCAAGTTCTGCAACCTTAATTTGCAGACAAAATATGTCCATATTACATATTTTAGCCCCTTTTCCATTCTCCAGTTTTTCAGAGTCAAATAACACTTAACAATATTTCTTTTTTTTCAATTTATTTCATTCTTGTCATCTATAATCTTTGATCAGTAATGATTATCCGTTTCCTTTTGAATTAGCCATAATTTTGATTCTTTATACACTCTGGTGTTCTAAGATTTTAAACCATATAGTATTGCCAGGGAAACATTTATTTTTATACCATAAGCTTTCATGTTGAAGGCCAATTTGATATCTTAAAAGCACTATACAATTTCCAAAAAGCAATTGCATCTATTCTTCCTACTTATTTAAGATTTAATTCATTACCTACCTACAATAATTATCCCAGCTATATGTAATTGACATGCTAACTCAAGGATCTGATGGTACAATATGTTACAGTTTGAGCAATAATCCTTTTTCATCCATTTAGTTTTTTTCCTGGATTAATTGTTGCTTTTAAGTAACCTTGGATCTCCTTGAGGAGACCCTGTAATTTTTTGGAGTTTTACATAACCAAACACTATCACCATGCAAACAAAATTACTGGAGAATCATCTATATGGAACCTTTCCTCCATTTGCATTTTGAGCTAGACATCTTTCATGATAAGTGAGGAACAACTTTATCAAGGATATCTTACTTGACAGTAATCAATCAATTGTAATATTTATGTCTATAGTTCCATTTATCAGAAAAGCTTATATAATCATCATGCGGGCTCAAAAAACTCCTTGTTGAAGGAGAGTTTTTAAGGTTACCTTTTGTTATACTGAGTCAGATACTTTTTCTTTTAAAAAATAATTTACAAATAATAAGCACAATGGGATTTTGTCCTCTGCTTCTTGTAGTCTGATGGATCTCTTTGAAATTGAAGAGAATCAGTTGTGAAAGGCTTTTACTTTTAGTACTCTTAAATTATTGCCATAAAACTGAAGAAGAGAAAGCAAGACAGGTAGATGGGTAGGAAGGTGTTGCAGAATTCTTGACCACTATGAAGTCATTATTATTTTTTGCTATCTTTCTCCCTGTTTTTTGAAATCATACCCTCATAAAGTGATTCTTCTCAATGTTTTCAAGACTCTCACCATGGATTTCCTTATTCATCTGGTCAAACCACTCTCCTGAACATTCTCTTCTTTAAGACTATTGCTGCTTAGAATTCTCATGTGTTGAAGCTTTTGCTGTGCTACTGCTACTTTTGCTACTGCTATTGTTGTTGTTGGTGCTGCTGCTGCTACTACTACTACTATTACCATTACTACCACTACCACTACTACTACTATTACTATTACTACTACTGCTGCTGCTGCTGCTGCTGCTGCTGCTGCTGCTACTGCTACTACTTTTCTTCTAAGCATCTTCAATTTCTTTTTCACCAGTTCCTTGCCTTTCTACAAAGTAGAAAGATCTCCCATATCCAAAGAAACTTTTCCTCAATTGAATGTGGTGCCACATGTTCATATATTTGCCCTTCTACCCAATGTGATGGGGGCAGTGTATTGCTTGAGCTGGGGAGTTTTGAGATGTAGTAAGGTAAAAATCAAACGTGCAACTTCACTAACTATACCATTAAGATGAGGAGCCTGTGTGAGCAAAATGGCTACTAGGCTGCCCAAAGAGGTAGGAATTAGATTCAGATTAGAACAGGAGAAGGTCGATGCTTTTGTGCCAGGCAATAGTAGGATTGGCATGAGTGGGTACTGAAATTCCAGTTGAGGTGCGATAGGACAAGTTAGTCTCAAAAAAGTCTTCCCTTCACCCTTCTACTTCATTCCATCTCTCTTCATTTTTAATGCTGAATTTATTGAGAGTTTATATACAATAATTTTACTTCCTTACTATTTATTTTTTCCTTGTCTCCCTGTGTGGATGGAGACACACCAGCCACTTAATTTCTATATCTAGTGACCTTTCCCTCCCCCCACACTTCTCATACTCCTTGACTTCTTTGAAGCCCTTGATTACGTTTTCTATTTTCTTATGCTAGATATCTTTCCCTCAACATCAGAGAGACCAAAATCATATATTTCTCTTGGCTATTATATGTCCTTGAAATCAATGAAAATACATATTGTTAAGAAAGATATAAATTTTTAGTAATTTGGAATTGTCCTATTTCCCACACATTCTAACTGCTTGACCTTTCTACTTACTCTTATATTGAAATGCAGCATCAATTGGGAGACCAATTCCTGGAAAGAGTCTTGCTATCCGTCTAGGGTAACCTTTTTCCATGGATTGGCTTACTTCATCATATCTATGATAAAAATGGAGTAAGGAGTGAAAATTTCAAAGAGGCAAATTTAAACTTTAAGGGAAGGGGTTCCTAACAATTTGAACTAATTTGAGTGTGGTAGAATAGGCTACTTCAAAAGATATTGGGCTTCTTCTTCAGGCAAAGTTTGATTGATTCTTTATTGGGTATCTTTAAAAGGAGATTCTCATTGAAGTTTGAGGTGCCTTTTAGCCTGGAGATTTGTAAGCATATGGCATGTGCCCCCCAAAATGATGACACCAAGAGCTCATTTGATCAAAACATGCATTACAAGGATTATAAGACAATACTGAAACATCTTGCATCTTCTCTATGGCTGTAGATTCTGTGTGGGTACTTTTAACTCTAGGATAAGCAAAAAATACAGAGATTTTTGGATTTACCTCCAGTACCTATCTTCAACAAAGAAATAGGTTTTTCTTGTTTTCCTGCAAAAGAGAGCAGCATCTATCTTTTTTGTGCGCCTTGGAAAGCCAAGGTGGTAGATGGGTTTGGGATAACCTGGCAGAATGTCATGTGAATTAATCATCCAGAACTTTCCATCTAGGATAAGGAAAAAATAGATAATCTTTGAATGTCTTGTTCTACAGGTAGAAAATAATTAAGAGTCATGAAAAATCCTTAGATAACAAGATTAATTTTGCTTACTGACATGACTATTCATTTTATTCTCTTCATATACAACTTCTCATATTTATCAAATCACTAGATTTAGGAAAGTAAACACTTTTGGAGACTTGGAGGAGAAATATTTTGAATTCTATGGTGAATTTTGACTAGTTATAGGAATCAAAATAGCCACATTAATCTGAGTATATTCTTTTTTTTCCTGAAGCTGGGGTTAAGTGACTTGCCCAGGGTCACACAGCTAGAAAGTGTTAAGTGTCTGAGACCAGATTTGAACTCAGGTCCTCCTGAATTCAGGGCTGCTGCTCTATCCACTGCACCACCTAGCTGCCCCAGTCTAAGTATATTCAATCAAAGTACCACTAAAGACACATGTTCTTATTGGAAAATAAATAAAAGGGGAACAGAAGGAAGAAAACTGGAGGTTCCTTGTGATGTGTTTGTTAAAATTTCCTTTATGATTAAGAAGCTAAGGTCAAAGTTAGGGTCTATAAATGATATTATGAATGGGATGCTGCATCTAGAGTCAGGGAGACTTGATTTCAAATATGGTCTCAGAAACCTATTAGTTATGTGATCCTGGACAAGACTCTTCCCCTCCGTCTGTCTTAATTTCCTCAGGTTCAAAATGAGATAATGATAGCACCTACCTCCTAGAGTTGTTGTAAAATTAAATGAAATATTTATAATGTAACTAGCACAAGGTGTGATGCTTCTTTATTTCATAATAAGAAAACATTTTCATTCTTGATCACTGGTGGTATCTGTCTACCTAATATTTAAATTAGCTATAAATGACAGAGAAATACAATGGAAGAAGTTACCTTTAAAAATCAGAGTTTCATCCCTGTCATTTTCATATGCAGCTTGAATACCAACTGGCAGAGATGGCCAAAATGAAGAGATTAATTCAAATTCTGTTTCTGAGACTTCAGGATAAATTCTCCACAAATGCCTGTTTTGATAGGTTAATATTATGAGTTTATATAACATAGAGGTTGATAGCAATGAGAGACATGTAAATGTCCATAATCATCATAATTTATAAGGAATTCTTGTATAACATTGAAACTATCCTCACTTAACAACTCTAAAAGGATATGAACTTGTTGTTTTTTTTTTTTTTTTACCTCTGTGAACTAGGTAGAAGAAATTGTGCTCCCTATGGACTCTCAGAAGAGTCCCTACCCATGAAGGCATTTCTCAGGGCCACAACTCTAGAAGAAAAGGTCTAGATGACTTAGGGTTAACCTTCTGAGATGGCACTTTCAATTCTGGAATTTGTTGAAATGAAAAATGTCTTCTTTGCAGCCATAGAATGCTAGAGTTTGTCTTAATTTTGGAAGGGACTTTGGAGATTGTCTAGTTTGCCTTCCACCCAAAGTATGAAAACTCTCTAATCCAGTCATCCAGGTAGTTCTCCAGTGTTTGCTGAAAGTTAGGAATCTGTTAACAAATGCAGAAAGGAACAAAACTGAGCCCTGACTGAATTCTCAATCAAAGTCCAAGAAATTCATTAGGGCATCATTCCCTACCACAGATTATAGCGTTCTAGAATAGGATTTAAAGATTTATGCAGTATCCTACAAAATAACTGCTTAAAATAGACATTTCACCCTTTAGTTTGAGGAGTATTCTGCAAAACAAAAATTCATTTAAAAAGAACAAGTTCCAGGAAAAGGAGAAATCTTGGAGATAAAATGATTTACCTGTCTTTAAAGAATATTACTTCTTTGCGGAAGGTGGTGACAGCATCAAAAGTCAAATTAGGATCACAGTCTTGGGGGATAGTGGGTCTCTTTGGCTTAGGAGATACCTTAGGCGAGGATCCTTCAATGAGAAAACAATTCAATTGAAACAACCATAATGAACATCACAAGAATGTGAGGAAACAACATGAGTACGGAGTAGGCTTGCACAATGGGCTTTTTCATGAAAAAATTTAAGAAATGATTTACTTAACTTCCTTTCTGAAAGTCTTCTTGTTCAACACCTTTGTGTAAAGTCTAAAATGCCTTACCATAGATGGACTGAATGCCCTTGATATCATCCTGTGAAAGGGGAGATTTGCTGGAATCAATGAAGGCATAATTGGGAAACATCAAGGCATTTGGATCCTTGGAATGAGAGAGACCCAGGGAATGGCCAAACTCATGAGCTGCTACAAGAAACAAGTTGAATCCTTAAAAACAATAGAAATAGTCAATTAGTCATTCAATCAACAAGTTTATTGAGAGCTTCCTGTTTGCCTACTATATGTTGAGAATTGTACCAAGAAATAGGAATACAAAGAATGGCAAAAACAGTCCCATCTCTCAAGGAGTACATTGTCTAAAAGGGATAAAACATGCAAATCACTGTGCAAATGCCATAATTATATAGGGTAGGTGGAAAATAATCTGAGAGAAAAGGTGAGGAAGATAGAAAATTCTTCTGCAGAAGGTAGAGTTTGAGACCAATGAGCCCAACAAGAGTCATGGGTGGGAGAGGGAGAGCATTCTAAGTATTGGGGTCATATAATGCATATGCAGGGTCAGGAGGTGAAATACTATGGAGGTAAATTGCTGTCTAGCATAGTGTAGCTGGGAAAAATATAATGCTGTGCTTTATTGAGCATAATGGATATTTTTTGAATAAATAATAAATGTGTGTGAATTAGAACACTATGTTAGATGAAAGATTTGACTAGGGAGAAATGAAAATAGCATTATCACAAGGAAGATAATAGTTTTCTGGCCTATAATTCATTTGGGAATTACTCAAACTCACTATCAGAAGATAACTTTCTTATTATAGGTTTAATAAAATTTTGAATACCAAGAAGACATGAGCACCCAACATTACTGAAAAAATAAAGCTTTATTGAAGGGACATACAATTAAGAAGGGCAATCAGAAGTGATGCAGGTCAAGTTCCCTGAATCTCTGGGTATAACTGGGAGTTCAAGCTAATAGTCTCTTATGTTTTTATAGGGTTCTTATCTAGGCCACACAGGACTAGACAGAGGGGGAAAGAGGAAGGAACTTGGTCTTTGGAACTAATGTGGATGAATGATAGTGGTGGGGTGGAGAGGGAAACTCCTGGGGAAATGGGAACTTGATATTATATGAACTCTTTGAGAAAAAAGTTTTCATTTGTACTGCTGGTCTTATTCTGATTTGAGTTTTCCTGAAATTTCTTCATTTAGCAGGATGATAAGACTATTGAGGTTTGTACAACTTATTAATGATTTAGAGGGTAAGTTTCAGGAAGTTACACAATGTACAAAAAGGTTAAATGTCTTGTCTAGGACCATACCAGCTAATAAAATTTCAGATTGATTTAAAGTAATTTCTTAAAAAGTAATGTTGGCTATTAAGAATCCTTAGAACTTACCACTTGAATCTTTTGTCCAATTTTCATCTTCATCAAAGTGGGTGTCTCCACCAATTCCCCAACCAGGAGGAAAAGCATGGCCCAGGAGTCCCAGTGGACCATCAAATTGCCGAGGGCATTTACCATGGACTATAAAATTAACAATAATAAACTAATATTTATATAGTGTTTTAAATTTACAAAGCATTTTACAAATATTGTCTCACTTGAATAGAATATATTTGAACAAATGAGTCACTTACAGAATCTTAGAATTTCAATGTTGGAACCTATATCTATAAAAGATTTTCTCTATAATTTCCCTAACAAGTGGTCAGATAACTGTTTTTGCAACTCTCTGTGATAGGAAACTTACCTCTTTAAACAACCTATTTCACTTTGAGAATTTAATTATTAGAGAAGGTTTTTTCCCCTTCTTACCTTAACTAGCTTTCTGCAGTTGGTACTCATTCTTACCTCTGGAACAAATTTCACCTAATTCACACAACCCAAGATGAAAATACCTTGAATTATTTCTCAATTATAGTGTAACTGTACCTCCGGTCCTAAAAGCAATCATGATGTCAGCAATGCCTTTGGAAATTCTGGTGAATGTTAGTGGGGTCACCTTGCTCCATACTTCCAGAGCCTTTTGGATGGATTCCTCCACATCAGATTTTTCCATATCAGGAGTATAGTTCAATATCCTTTAAAGTTAACATAAACATTCATGCACATGTGCATTCCATATACATATAGATAACTAAATCACTGGTGTACTATTGTACAAATTCCCCATCTAGTACTCAGACCTTTTTTGTCTAATTCTCTATTTGAAATACAAATATATATTTGATATACCTGTATGTAGACACATATGCATTTATAGATATTAGTACTTGGTATGGCTACAAAGTAATGAGACATATTCTTGAATGGTTTATAGAAATTAGCCTTACAATACTTGTGTATGTAGCTATATATGCACATGTCATTTGCTAATTAATCTATATTTCTCCTCATTAAAACTCTCCTCTCTAAATCTCTAAAAACTATTCCAGGAAAAACGACCTTCTTATTTGCTAGTTAATCAACAAGCTTTTAGAAAGTGTCTACTATGTACCAGCACTATGCTAAGCTCTAGGGATATAAAGAAAAGCAAAAAATAATACCTGCTCTCAAGAAGCTTGTAGTCTAATTTGTATCATAACTTTATTTAGGATTAGAAAAGACATTAAAAGTTTAATTAAAAACAAAATTAAAATGAAAAATCCAGGGAAATGAAAGGATTTGCCTAATGTGTTAAGTATTGAGTATACAGACTGAAATAAAACATTTTGTTTTCCAGAAGAACTTGAATTTTATTAAGAAAGACACACATACATAAGAGCATATACAAAATAAACTCAAGGCAATTTTAATTTTGTTTTAGAGAGGCACTATCAACTGAGAGGATAAGGAGAAGCCATATGTGAGAACTTTTCTAAGAAGCATACCATTTCAGGTATGGAAGTGGAAGTGCAAGTTTGTGCAAAGACATAGAGATTAAAGATGGAATATTATGATGAAAAGACTTCTAGAAAACCAGTTTGCAGATTGTCTTTGCACATAATTAGAGAAAATGAAATATTTTTTTAAAAGAAAGTTAGTTTGGTTAGGCTATAGAGAATTGAAAAGAAATTATGTCAAGAAGTGAAGTACAGGCCAGAGCTCAACTGTACTTAAAAAAACAAAACAACAAAAAAAAACATCAAATCAAATTTTGGAGTGACAGAATAAACAAAAGTGAGAGAAATCCATTTTTCCAGCTTAAGAAAATTTATGAGGAGAAGTCTGCAGCACTGGAGTAGGTATGGTTTTAGAGATGGCTACAATTTTAGTGGCAAAAGCTGTAGATTTGGGAGTTCTCAATCCACAGAGTGTAAGGGAGTCAGGCAATTGATCATAAGGAGATTGCAGAAAACCTTTTGGTGGCACTAGTTATACCTGGTGCTGATTGGCAACTTTATTGTCAGTTCTGGGTCTCAGTTTTATGGTAGAGAGGAGGACTTTTGATCAGTCACAAGGGAGCAGGGGCTTAGAGCACAGTATCAGGGCTAAGAGGAACATTGGTATTAGCAGTTGCAGGAGAACAGGGGACATAATCATAGTTATCTTGACAGGGTCAAGATAAGCACTAGTACTTGTGGTTCTAAAGAGCAAGGGTCTTCTTCTACTCTTTACTCAGGAAGGGTATGAAGAGAATTAACAATTTGGTAAAAAGGGGACAAAGAATACTAAAGAAAATAACATCTAAAAAATTGATCTAATAGTAGAAGAGGCACAAAAATTCACTGAAGAACACCTTTAAAAGCAGAATAGGACAAATGGAAGAGGGGGTAAAAAAACTTCACTGAAGAAAACTTCTTTAAAAGAAGAACTGGCCCAATGAAAATGAAGAAAATAATTCCTTAAAAATTAGAATTAGAAAAGTGGAAACTAAGTCAAAAGTCAAAAGATCAAAAGAATGAAAAACTTGAAGAAAATGTGAAATATTTTATTGGAAAAACAATTGACCTGAAAAATAAATCCAGGAGATGTAATTTAAGAATTATTGGACTTCCCGGAAGCCTTATAAAAAATCTAGACATTACATTTTAAGAAATTATTAAGGAAATATATCTTAGACAGATTACATATTAGAAATCTATTATCTTAAATCCAGAATGTAAAATGGAAATTAAAAAAATCTACTGATCATGTCTTGAAAAGATATTCCCTGCTAAGTGAAATGAGCAGAACCAGAAGATCATTATACATGACAATAACAAAATTATATGATAATCAATTCTGATGGATGTGGCTCTTTTCAACAATGAGATGATTCAAACTAGTTCCAATTGTTTAGTAATGAGGAGAGACAGCTACACCCAGAGAGAGAACTATGGGAAATGAGTGTGGACCACAACATAGCATTTCCACTCTTTCTGTTATTGTTTGCTTGCATTTTTGCTTTCCTTCTCGGGTTTTTTCTTTCTTTATAGATCTGATTTTTCTTGTGCAGAGAGATAACTGTATACATATGTATAGATATGTTGGATTTAACATATACTTTAACATACTTAACATGTATTGGACTACCTGCCATCTAGGGGAGGAGGTAGGGGGAAGGAGAGGAAAAGTTGGAACAGAAGGTTTTGCAAGGGTCAGTGTGGAAAAATCCATGCATATGCAAATATTTTTTGTAAATAAAAAGCTATAATAAAAAAATTGGAAAAAAGAAGAGATATCCCCAAATGAAAACTCCAAAATTCCAAAGCTCTCAGATTGAAAAGAAAATATTGCAAGCAGCCAGAGAAAACAATTTAAATTTTGTGGAGGTGATGAAGTTCCAAACTAAGAGGGGGTAGCTATATTAATGGAAAGAATGAGATGAATTAGAATTGCTGTTGAAGTGGAATCAATAAGACTTGGCATTAGACTAAGCTGATGGAATATGCGAGCTGAAGAAGAGTGAGAAGGATAGAATAATGAAAGGGTTGTGAATATTTGTGACTAGAAGGATGGTGAAAGGGGAAAGATTGTAAGGGGGCTGTGCTTGGGGCGGGGAAAAGAATGAGTGAAATCTATTGGCTTTATATTCAGGGCTCTCTGGAGAAGGGGGAAATTGATAATCAGATATATGGGTTTGATTGGACTAATTTTTTAAAATTTATTTTATTTAAAGAAACAGAATACGAAAAAAAAAAAACAGAAAAAATACATAAGAAAATGAAACAAAACAAAACAGAACATTGTCATGTGCCCAGTAGTACATCAGAGAGGATTCAAAATATTTAAATATATAAAAAGGAATACCAGTTCGAGAAAAAAAAAAAAATATATATATATATATTAGTAGAAAAATATATTTATGAGTATCCATCTTTTCTTTACTTTCTTGTAAATTGTCCTGTTGTTCTCTGCTGCACACCTTTTTACTTCCCCCCCAACTTTCATCCTCCTCCACCTGCAAACAGACTATATTTATATATACCTACACACACATATCTTTCTTATCCCTGCTTACCCTTTGCTTTAATTCTGCTTCTAACTTGCCTTGCTATAATTTTACTATGGATACCTATGGATATCTCCCTTGTCCTCTTTTGGCACTCTCTGCTTCCCTGTCCACCCATCCCTCCCCCTTATTTCTTTATAGATTTTGTAGGGTGTATTTCCTTCATTGTATATATGTAGTGTTGCCTATTTAACTCATTCCTGATGTGAGTAGGTTTTCAGAACTACAAGCCCTCCTTCCCTCTTTAATGACTGGGTCTATTTTTTCTCTTTACCTCATTTGTAGGACCTAATTATTATTTTTACCTCAAGTCTACCCCAATTTTTCTTTTGAGTTTTCCTATTGTTGATGTTAACCTTAAACATGTTATACATTTCCTATGTAAAAAAAATAAAACCGAAAGCAAAACCAATTTGTCCATTCTGAGTTCCTTGAAATTGATCTTTGATATTGCCTCTATATATTAATTTTTGCATTAAGTTTGGGTTTAGTTGATAGAAAGTCCTGAAAATCTGCAAGTTCATTAGAAGTCCATTTTTCCTCATTCAGTATTATAGATAATTTTGCTGGATATGATATTTTTGACCCCAGGCCTAGTTCTTTTGATTGTTGGTAGATAGGATTCCAGGATCTACGGTCTTTTAGTGGCTGCTGATAAATCTTATACAATTCTAATTGTAGCTGTAGTATATTTGAATTTTTTTCTTGTTTCTTGCAACATTTTCTCTTTAATCTGGGGCTTTTGAAATTTGGCAATAACATTCCTATGTGTTTTCCACAAATGATCTTGTTGAGGTAGTGATTGGAGGATTTTTTTCTATGTCTATTTTCCCCTTCTGTTCTATCACTTCAGGAAAACTTTTTTGGATTATTTCTTGCATTATTGTGTTGAGGTCCTTTTTTAGGGGGTCACAACTTCCAGGCAGTCCAATTATTTTTAGATTTTCTTTTCTTGATCCTTTCTCCAAATTAGTCATTTTTCTTATGTTTCACATTCTGTTATATTTTGTCATTTTTATAACCTATTTTGTTGTTTCTTGATCTCTCAAAGCTTCACTAGCTTTTCCTTCCCAGTTCTAATTTTCAAAGAGTTATTTTTGTCTTTGACGCTCTGTATCTCTTTTCCCATTTGGTTGACTTTTTTTCATACTTTTCTCGTTTTTCTTGGATAGTTTTTATTTTTCATTTTTAGTTTTTCCTCAATATCTCATTTGATTTTTAATTTTTTTCTGAATTCCATAAATTCTCTCTGGGTAGGGAACCAATTCATGTTACTCTTCTACCTCAAAGAGGTTTTTTTGCTTCAGTGTTCTCCTCTGAAGATGAACCTTGATCTTCCCTGTTCCCATGGTAAATTTATATGGCCAGGTTCTTCTTTACTGGTTCATTTTTAAAATAAGAAGTATTAGTGTAAACATCTTTAATCCTGGAGTGGGGCATGGCACTCTGGTTTTATTTCAGCTCACAACTTTGACCAGGAACCCTAAGTGAAGAACATCCCTCTCTAGCAAGTGTGGGCAGTCAGCAGCAACCCTCTCCTGCTCTTTCTGCACTTACCAAATTCCTTCTCTAGTTCCTTCTCACCCAGGGTCTCATTTTAGCAGCACAGCTGGGCCTAGCATTTCTGAGCAGCCCAAGCTCCCTCATTCTTTCTAGAATCAGACCCCAACTCCAGGGAGGTAAAAGTCTCTGTGGTTCCTGCTGAGGCTCCAGCCACACCTGCCTGAGGGGTCCCTACTTGGTGTTTTTACAGAGCTAGCCCAGAAGTGCTTGCACTTCACTTGGATTAATCCCAATTTGCCAACCTACTCTGCCATCTTCCCAAAATCCTCTCCCTTGATTGGCCTTTGTTATTGGCTCCCAACTTATGTCATTGAAAATGAAACATTTGCTTTTTCCATTTTTAGGGACCAATACAAAGCTGGCTATGTCAACCTTAATGGTTACTTTAGTAATTATTCTTTCTCCTATTTTTCTCATTGAATCTTTTCCACTGTCCTCATTATAGTCAATCTCTTTCCATGTTACATCTTAATTCATGCTTCCTGAATGATGATGATGATGATGATATTAATAGCTGGTATTTTATATAAAATGTTTTACTTGTATAATCTCATTTGATCTTCACAACAACTCTGTGAAGTAGATGCTGTATTTTACAGATGAGGAAATTATAACTGAGAGGTTAAATGATTTGTCCAGACTCAGATCCATCTAATTAGTAAGCATCTGATGGAGGATTAGAACTCAGGCTTTTCTAATTCCATCTTCATCATTCTATCCATTATCATCTTAATTGCCTAGTACTAAGTGAACAAATACTGATTCAATCTACAAAACCATCAGCTATTTGGCATGTATCTTCTTACCATATAGAAGTCTGGCCTCCATCAAGAAGCTTGTCACATGAGCAATAAGAATAATTCCTGTAGGACATAAATATACCTGGGGAATAATTGGTAGCTGTAAACAGTTTTGTGTCCTTGCCACCTCTCACATTTTCATAGATGTCCTTTGATTTATTAATCTTTTCACTGTACTCAGGAACACATTTATAGCCACTATATTATGTTGTCTGCCACTCACGTCTCTAAGGTATAGTAATAAAAATAATAGTTAGCATTTATATAGCAGTTTAAGGTTTACAAAGCATTTTTAAAAATTTGATTTGGTTCTCTTAACAAACTTGGAAGGTTGAAGGAAGTTCAAGTTGAGGAAATTGAACTATGCATAAATTGTAAATCACCCAAGGTCATACAGCTGGTAAATTCTAATGCTGGATTTGAATTCAGGTCTTCTTGACTTCAATTCCAGAACTCTTTATCTATTGAGCCATTTATATAGGGCAAGACAAGATAGTTGGAAAAGATAGGATCTTAGAAGCTGTATAGACTTTGCTCATTTCATTCTAAGTCAGGAATATATGTAATTTATTGCAAGTCACATTACAATGATCTTTACTTTTATAAAATTTTTAAAGAAAAGGTTCCATAACTTTCCTCAAAATACATTCTAATATTTAACATTCCTCATATTTGGGAAGTTCTTTACAATATCCAACTTAAATTGTCTATGATCTAGTTTCCATTTATTTTTGGACACATTTCATCTAGTCAAGCTTCCATGTGTAATTTGAGGGTAAAATAGTTATAGAGTGTTAAAGAAGGCAGAAGCATTACCTATATGTAAGGCTGTGTTTTCTCCAACCAGGTAGAGTATAGCCATATTGACCTACATCAGGCATCCCACATCTGGGCTGTTTCATGATCTCAAGGGTGTTAGAGTCAAGTCTCCCAGTCACTGTCAATCCAAAAAATGCTTGCATTTCCCGCAGTTTTCCATCTAAGGGGCTATTCCTCTTGTTTTGAACAAGATGGCTCCCTTCTGTTTCAAGTGTATAGAATTGACCTAAATATGCCTAATCCAAAAAATAAAAACAAAGCAAAACAATATATGTACATACTAAGATACAAACACAAAAAATACTTCTACATGGACATAGTGATCTATAATTTAAATTCATCAAACAGAATGATTTGGAACAAACCCTAAATTTCTCAAATCCCAACCACACCCAAGAGGATATTTGGCTTTTGCTTATTGGATGATCATGTTTTTAACTATCTTGGCTGCTATATTCAGTCTGTTGTTTCCTAGAAACAGATTTTTCTATGCACAAATTCTTTGGTTTGTAAATAGAATTAGTTTCAGTCACATGGAACCATCATATTGTGATGATTTCTACAAGTCCCTTACTGAGATGTTGTTTATTAGGTCACATGTAGAACAGGTATTATAAGCTTGGGTTATTTTAAACAAGCTCAAAGTCTTTCCTAGTACATCCTTATTACTACTATATATTTGCTTTTGTTTCTCTGTTTCTATATCTCTGTGTCCCTTTGTCTCTGTCTCTGTCTTTGTTTCTGTCTATGTTTATTTATGTGCTTGTGTATCTGTTTTTGTTTTTATCTCTATCTCTCTGGCTCTGTACCCATCTTTGTCTCCATTTCCATCTCCATCTCTCTATATTTGCCTCTGTCTTTTGCTGTCTTTTTCTATCTCTCTGACTCTCCATTTCTGCTTCTATCTCTCTGTTTCTGTTTGTCTATGTGCTTGGTATCTGTGTTTCTGTCTATCTCTTTTTATCTTTGTTTCCGTCTCTGTCTTTGTTTTTGCTCTCTCTGTCTGTCTGTCTCTCTGTTTCTCTCTGTCTCTGTTTCTCTGTCTATCTCTGTCTCTGTCTCTCTTTCTCATTCTTTCTCTCATTTCCTGAGATTCCCACAGTCCAACATCAGAGTAATCTTTCCTGCTTTGCTCAGGATTTAACTGTTTGCATCCAATACCCAACTCCATCCATATTCACTGTCTCTTCCTAGGAGATTCTTTCTCTTAGAAAAGCCAAGGACTCATATCTTTAATGCTGCAGGTCCTTAGATGATAGTTATAAAAGTAGCCTCTATTTTTGGTTGTTATTAGTCTGTCAGTCAACAACAATGATTAAGTAAGTACCTGAGCAAGCTTCCTGCTTTCTTCAGGGTTCATCTTTGGATCTGCAGGAAAAGAAGAAGAGAGAACAAGCAGAGAAAACAAACAGAGGAAGGACAAGATCTTCATCTTGATCCCCTTGAATTCTTCTGCTGCTTGACTTTGTAGAACTTCTCTTCACACGAAGCCTGGTCCTGCTTGTACAGAGCTTCAGCAATACAAATCAGCAGGGCCATGACTCATTGATTGTATCATCTTAATTAACAACAGAGAAGTATATTTTTATAAAGCTTGCCATAATAGGGTTTTATTTTCCTCTCAATTTTGCAATCCCAAAGTTTCCTTTTAATAATTAGACATAACCATTCTCTATTGCCCACTTGACTTTATTAAGAAGTTGGCCACGTAAATGCAACTTTGATCTTTGTAAAGTTGATTTTTAAATATAAAAATATTGAATAGGGTTTATAAAAGCACTTTCATTGGAACTGAAATCAATTAGATTAATAAGATATATTTTCCTCTATATAGATCAAAGTATATTTATAGTCTTTATTTCACACAGTTTCTTCCCTGAAGAACTATATACATTCATAGGACCCAGCCTTAATATAGGAAACACACAAAGAAAGAAAGAGAATGAATGAATGAATGACTAATAGTTTCATCATATAGGCTCTGTACTTTAATTTATTTCAGTCATAACCATTAGCAAAGAGATACACTTTGAAATAAATATTCATTCCCTTCTCCTTTGAATTCAATTTAATTCTTAAATTTGGCAAATATTTGTTGGCTACCTTCTTTGTGCTTTATACTGTGTTAGATATTGGAGGAATCATTTCTAACAGCATCAGTTTTGTGGGGAAAAACTATATCCAAATAAAACAGGGCAGGGGATATAATATAGAATATGATCCTGCTCTGAAACATAATAGAAATGATATGGATTTAGGGTGTCATGAAGGAGCCTTGTTATGGCCATAGAGTGTTATATTGGTATTATTTCAGCTGAATATGGAAGGGTGGGCTTCAGGGTGTGAGTGTAGAAAATAGAAAGTAAGAAAAACACAAACAAAAGTACAGTGATGAAAAATGAGTATAGCATGTCATAAATATTAATGAGACTATAATCTAAATAGAATGGGAATGTGGACTATAATGGAAGACAGGATGAAATAGGAAGAACTGCCCAGATCATTAAAGATGTTGAATTGGAGAAATTATATAATCATTCTTGGCAATATATTAATTATCCCTTGACATGTTTAAACTATTTGGAATGGAAGGTTGGAGCATAATAAATTGTAGTCCCTTATTGGGTTTTAGTAAGAATGGTAGGTGTCAGGAAAATAGCTCTTACTGACTCATTGAGGAGTTACTTTCTTTTGCTAATAATTAGAACAACTTATATTCAAAAGAGCATAAGAGCTTAAGATTCTATAGGTAGAACAGTAAGAAACATCAGAGACAAATTTTTCCAATTATTCTAATATTGTCATTTTACGGATGGAGGGAAAGATGATACAGGGAGGTTAAGTAACTTTACTTAAGATTACACTGGAAAATAAGTATCAAAAGTAAGATTTAAATCCAAGTCCAATGACTCCAGAACCAGTTCTGTACTGTTCGAAGTGTTCTTCTTTGATCATAATTAATGTGTTCCTTGAAAGCTAAGGATACCTTTATTGGCTCTCAGATTAGCAAAGAGGAAATGAATAAAGTATAACATTCCTTGTTGTTAAAGTCCTTGATGTTGTCAAATAGTTTGACTTCAGAAATTAATACAATTTTCAGTGAAAATAACATTAAAGAAAAGGATTATTTCTGGTTTTGCAACTGCACCCTTAAGATTATGGGACCTTTCAATCTGATTTGCAGCTTCTGTTTGGGGATATGTGATGGAAAATGTTTTGTTCAACAACCAGATCTTCAATACAAAATTACCTACCAGCTACATTTTTTTAAAGTTTAACCTATATCTTTAGCATTTTATCTATCACTTTGTTAAATCTAGAAATCAATAAATGATAAATCAAGCCTTTTATATAGCATTCATCAATTTCTTAGGTGAAAATGCTCACCCTGGGAATGAATAGTTTCTTAAGTCAGTTTGAGCTGTCCCCTAGCACATATCTTCCTTTTTTATGTGTTGTCAACTCCAATGGAGTATGAACTTCTTGAGACCTTTTTCTTCAATGTCATTGGGATACAAACCTAGTAGTAGTATTACTGGGCCAAAACATATGCCCAGTATTATAGCCATTTAGATATAGTTCCAAATTGTTCTCTAGAATGGTTGGACCAAAGCACAATTCCACCAACAATGCATTTGTATAAGATCGGTATAATTCTAACCTGGTAGCTCCTTTCTGAAAGGCTCAGCTTATGGACCCAATTTCCTCCTTCCTCTTTTAGCAGGATTTAAAGGCTACTTTGGAGAATGGTGGAGGAAGAAGTTAAAAATGTTAGTTTGTTCTCCCTTTGAGTCACACAATGACTTTTGTGCTACATGAAGAAGATAGTCATCACTATAACTTGAAGACTGCTATGCTGTTGCTCAGATGTTAGGAAGAAGAAAAAAACCATCAAACTCTGAGATCTCAAAGGCCCTGGATCAATAAAAAAGACATAAATTGAAGGTGATCTACTATCCTGCAAAGGTTGCCTAGAAAGCCAGGAGTTCGTGGCTTTTGACTGGACAGAGAGAGATATGTCCCCTGTCTGATCCTTTGGACAGCTCTGAGCCTTGTCCTTATTTGTCAAAACTAGCAAGTAGAGGAAAGTTTTAGGAACAAGAATTGTCCCTATACATCGATGGAGTGCCAGCTCAGAAAACAGTAGCTTTTTATGAATACATTCAGTCATCCTGGCCAACAGAAACTAGGCAGAGGATATCTGTGCATACTCTGATGTAGCGTCCACATACACAGAAGAGGAACATTTCAAGCTTCCATGTGCTTTTCCATGCTCTGACTGAACATGCTGCAAGAGATGCTACATTAGAAATATCATAACATTTTTTCCAGACCCTTCTTCTAAATTATCATCAGGAATTTTGTCTGTTTATTCTCATTTATTTTTCTGTATATATGATCACAGTGAGCATTACATTCTTTTGATTAATATAGATCATTGTGATTGGGTTACATATTTGTACCAAACTAGAAATTTCCCAGAAAAGTCATGTCTTCAAGTACCCATCAAGCATTTCTTTTTTGTTTGCTTGCAAAATTGTTTATTTGATGTAATCCAAATATATTAAGCATCGTTTTTTTTTAAATTTCCTAAAACAATGACTTCCCAAGAAAAACCTGGAGCCACATAGGAAACTATGGTCTGATTCCAAGGGGATCGTGGACCAACAAGGCAGTGGGAAAATGTGCTAGGCAATCCTGGGATTTGTCCCTAAGATAGCTGTATTGACCTTTTATTGTTTAATATCCTCTCCTTATTTGACTGTACATTTTTCCAACCTTCCTACTTCTGCATTGAGAGTTAGTACTTCAGATAATTATATAGAGAGAATAGATCTAATCACCACCATTAGGTGTAGCAAAGGCCACTGGAAAAATTAATATTCTTTCCTTTTCCCCCTAGGGAACCCCTTGTATTCCATTGAACATTGGCTCTGGCTCCAGGGCAGCGACCAATAAGTTAAGATTACTACCATTCTTTTTCATTTTGAGTGGTACAGGGGGAGTTGGATGGCTGGGTTGCAATATGCATTGTAAAGCCTATTACGTATGTCTTCTCAAAACCACCCTTCTTCTGAACTTTAATATGATTTTTTTAGCAAGGACATTGTCTTTCTTCCAGTTACCTAGGTTTCCACTTTGGTGTTGTCTTTTCCATAATCTCAGTGTCATGTCCAAATCATCACTCACTCACTCCACATTATAATCAATTTCTAAATCTTATTGACAACATTTCTCAAATCCATCTTCTCTTTGTCATTTATCACCCTTGATTCAGGCACTTATTACTTCTTGCCTAGACTATTGTGGTAGCCTCCTATTTGGTCTTCTTCCTTAAAGCCTCTTCTTACTTCAATTCATCCTTTAGACCACCACAAAGTGATTTTCATAGTCTAACTATCTTTTTCTCTATATTCAGTAAACCCTAACTCCCATTCAATAAAATCCAATGCTTTTCAACTGACTTTAGGATCTAATATTATTTCATTTTTACCTCAGCATTTTACATTAACTTTTAGTATAAGTTTTATAATGTAAATAATTATTAGCATAGGAACATATATAATGTATAAATAAAAGATATATTGGAGGTACATACTATTTTTCAACTGATGAGGATGCACATTTTAAAAATGGAGGAGGTAGAGCCAAGTAAAAGCAGGGACTTACCTGAGCTCCTTATTAATGCATTATTGATAGAATTGTGAATTGATTCAGTCCTTCTGGAATCCTTTGGAATTATGCTCAAAAGCAGTGGTCCTCAAATTTTTAAAATAGGAGGCCAGTTCACTGTCCCTCAGACTGTAGGAGGGCTGGATTATAGTAAAAACAAAAACTCACACTCTGTCTCCTCCCCTCAGCCCATTTGCCATAACCCGGTGGGCCACATAAACGTCCTCAACGGCAGCATCTGGTCTGCAGGCCATAGTTTGAGAATCCCTGCTCAAAAGGCTATAAAATCAAATATATTCTTTGCTCTTACAGTACCATTATGAGGCATGTATACCAAAAGAGATTTTTTAAAAAGAAAAAGATCCATTTGTACAAAAATATTTATAGCAGCTTTTTTTCTCAGAACCCCAAATTGGAAATTGAGTAAGTGCTTATTAATTGGGCCATGGCTGAATAAATTGGGGTATATAATTATGGTGGAATACTATTGTGGTATAAAAAATTTTGAGCAGGTTGCTCCCAGAAAAACCTGGAAAGAATTCAGTGAGCTCAGGTAAAGTGAAATGTACTATGTTCATAGTAACAGCAATATTTTAAAATGATCAGCTGTGAATGACTGCTATTCTCAGAAATACAAGGATGCAAGACAACTCTGAAGGACTTATGATGGAAAATGTTATACCGAAAGAACTGATTATGTCTAAATATAGATTGAAGCTAATAACTTTTAAACTTTATTTTTTCTTGATTTTTTGAGGGGGATTTATGTTTTCTTTCACAACATGACTTTTATTAGACACTTTTTGCACAATTTCACATGTATTTCTCAGTGAGGAGGTAATTAGGGAGGGAAGAAGAGGAAAATCTGGAACTCAAAATTTTAAAAACAAATGTTAAAAATTGCTTTACATGTAACAGAAAAATAAAATATTAAAAAAATTAAAATGAAGATTACAGGTGTATGGTAGAGGTGATTCTTGTTTAAGATACTAGTTGCATAAGGTAGTCTCTGAGTTCCTTTACAACACTGAAACTAATATTCAACAATCCATTCTTATGACAACATATTCTTCAATATTTTCTTTCTCAATGATGTTGTTGAACAAAGAAATGTTTGTCTCCACCGACTATCCAGTTTATGTTCCCACATTATAATCCTCAAGAAAAAGTTGAAATTTTATACTTAAACCTTTGTTCATGTTTGTAAAGGTTCAACTTTTTTTTTTTTGATCCAATTCTTCCTTCTCTGTTTTGCTCTTTACTAGCCTCCTCATTGTATTTCACCCTTTCCTCATTTTATTTCATTCCCTATTTTCACTGTTTTTCCACTCCTTCTCTGGTAATCTTTTCATCAATCTATCTTTTAGGAACTATGTTAGCATAGTTTCCTAGGATGATTGAAGTGCCAGCTTCCTTTTATTAGCAGGATTGGGACTTCTTGGCTCAAAAACAGCTCTCATTGGTCCCCAAATTTGTAAAGTTTAAAATGCAAATAGTGTGATTTTTGCCCCTTCTCCCATTTAACTTTCCAAACATATATATCAAGGAGAACTTTGGAGCAGGCATAAGAAACTAGCAATTGGGAAAATGATTATACATGACATATACAATATAATTATTAAATTTTCAAGTTTATTTTAAAAATATTTATATTTGTATTGAATCAGAAATTTCCCTAAAGGTCTGTGTATCTGCAAGAGAAAAGGACAAGGAGACCTGTGATTTCATTGGTATAGGATACTCTTGGGTAAGGAACCTTCTTCTATCAAGACAAATCAATGCCTTTACCACTACTTAGTGGCCTATAGTATTTTCCAGAACATTAAGAGGTTAGACCACTTGTCCAGGATTTGTCAAAGGTGAGACTCGAAATTTTCTAGCTTGTTTTCTTACCATTATGGCATATTGGTTCTCATTTACTTTTTTAAAAAATAATTTATTAATTTCATAACATAGTACAATAAAAAAGACTAATGTACATGAAATTACAAATCTCCTATATACAACTTTCTATTCCTTTCAAATATACAACAAAATTATCATGTCATTTGAAAAAATTTCTTCCTCCTACCTCCTGACTAACATTAACTACAAATAGGTATATGTAGATAAATAAATGTAAAAATTGTTCTATACATTTATTTAGCTTTCTCTGGATATAGATAGTATCTTTGTTTATATGTCCTTTATATTTGAGTTGGTATTTATGATAGAATAAATGATTTTTTTCAATGTCATTATTAAAGCAATGCTGTATACAGTGTTTGTTCTCTTGGTTCTGCTCATTTTGTTCTTTGCTGTTTAGGACAAGTATTTCCATATTTTTCTAAGATTATTGAACTCATCATTTCTTATAGCACAATAGGATACCACAATCATATACAATCATATTTCATCTTCTTCAGCCATTCCCCAATTGATGGGCAACCTTGCAATTTCCAGTTCTTTGCCTCCACAAAAATAGCTGCTATAAACATTTTAGAATATAGTTTCTTTTCATTTTTCCTCTAATCATTTTTTGAAATAGACCAAGAAATGAAATTCATCTAGCCTACCATCTTATTGGTAACTTATTTTTAAAAAAACCTAAGGATTGTTACCAGGAAGGAAGAATCAATTGATTTCTGAAATCACTTGCCCACAATGAACTCCCAGAGCCTTACAATTAGTTCTAGATACCAGAAAGGGCAACCAGATATCCTTTAGTTCTCAGTAACCCAATAATATTGCCTCAAATATGATAATAATATTCTTACTAAATATATATATATAATATAAATTTCATAAAAATTTATGATCTCAATCAACATTTGGTATTGTAATCAACCTCAAATTTTGAGTAAAAATAAAAGGAAAACTAATAAATCCTTGATTTATTTATTGTAAAAATTTAGAAACATAGAATATATACAAAACAGACTAATGATCAGAGATGTTTAAAATTCTACTCAACCATCAATATGAAACTGTATGTGGACTTATTATTATATATCAATAATTAAAAATAAAAATTGTGAGATTTAATATTTGAATGTTATTTTGAAATTCTAGACATTCTAGATAATGTTTTCAAACAAGAGAGTCAATAACAAATTCATTAATTAAAGAGCAGTTTAATAAATTCAACAAATTTTTATTCATCAACATTGTGTGCCTCAAAACTCTTCTGTTTATGCAATATATCCTTTTTATTCATCATGAGTGACTTTTTGAGAATTAGGATAAACAACAGAAGCAGCAATAATGAATGCAACAACTAAAGGATAAGAATCACAGCAAAGTGCAGTTAGAAACATGGAAAGAACAAAAGAAAGAAATCCATAGTTTTCCTCATAAATGAGATTAGATCCCCTCCATAGGACTACATTTGTTTTCTTAGCCCTCAGTAATTTTTCTCATCAATTCTAGCCAAATTCAAGAGAGTTAAAAACCAATCACCTTAATTGTGGAGGACTACATTGGAGAAAATGGCACTGAATTTCCCATTATCCTATGGGGCTATGGTCATAGCTTGAACCACCTTCCTCTTTCAACCAACACAAATTACCAAATGCTTGGGCATTAAATCCAGAAAGTCAATATGTCAAGAACCTCTGATTTCCTCCTTGTAGGAACTCCTTCCTTTGGAGGCAGATTTCAGATAATTTATATCTTATGATCTTACAGAGTTACTTAAAGCTCAAAAAGGATAAATTTCTTGTTCATAATCACATAATTAAAAATTATCAAAACCGAGATTTTTTAAACTCAACATTTCTACATAGCAATTCAGGAAAAGAAGAAGGAATTTGTGAGTGTCAAACATCTTAAACATCAGATAATGGATTCCTAAAATGAGAAAGGATGTGCATATAACAAGGATTCACTGGAGGACTATTCTGGGCAAGGATCATTTGTTAGTTAAAGAGAACGTGCTTTGATTATGATTGGGCCAGGATAGAAAAGTATTGATTAAATCTTATTCATCTTTCACAATTGAAATTTGAACAGAGATAATGACTGGAAAGATGACAGAAGACAATAACAATATCTGACAAAAGTCTAAAAAAGACCTTACATATTGAATATTCACTGACAGATTTTAAAAAAATTGTTACATACCAAAAAATATCTTACTTTTAGCTTACATTTTAGTTATATCCTATCTACAATTTAACAAGCGGTTGCTTCTTCCAAGAGCAACGATTCTATTAGTATGGAGATCAAATTTGTAGTATGTTGGTCCACTGAAGAAGTAGAAATAATCTAGGAGGAAAAAAGAAATCAAATAGTTATCTTACAGATGTGTTCAAACTTTCCAATTGAAGGAAAATACACTTATTTGCAGACAAACTTTTCTTAATGTTATGCTTTTTCTTTGGATCTGTGATTTCATTGCTATGGGCAACATCTAGTGTGAAAACTTCCACTGCCAGTGTAGACTGGCAAGTTTCTGTAACTTAGAGCCTTAGTGCCTACCTAATGCACTCAGAGATTAATGTAACTGGCTCCCTGTCACAGAGCCAGCAATATTTGAATCTAGAAATTTCAAACTGCATGACCAGTTCTCTACCATACACTATATTATCCATGTTGTCTCTGAGTGTTTTTGGTTTAGACCTATTTCCACAGGGTCTTTAAATGATATTTCTAAAAATATAGTTTTTAAAATGCTCTCACAAAATAGAAATTTCTACTTACGATTTTTCTGGAAAACAGCATCCACTCTGTTTTCCAACCCTTGAAAATGATCTGCTATATTTTTAGGATAGCCAGGATCCATAGCAAATCTTCTACTATCATATCTGAAAAAAAATAGGCTTATAATAATAAGAGAACATTTGATCCTCAGAGTAGCTAATGTCTTGTCCAAGATAAAGTAGCCAGTAGTAGAATCAGCACTAGAACCCTAGTCTCCCAGTATCAATTCTACTTCTAAAGTAAGAGATCTTATGGTTTACAAGGATATTGATATACCTGCACAAAACATTGCATGAACACGTATTTTTGCATTTAATACAACATTGGTGTTGATAATCATGGTCACCAAATAATCTGCAAAATATTTGCTTCAGAAGATTAGAGTTGAATCCCTGAAGAACATTTGAATTACATTACTCTTCCTTTTCATTGTACTATAGTATTTTAGCCCAGTCTCAAGTATTCTCGTAAAGAAGCAACCATTATTTGAATGAGGAATATTTTTAAAAGGAATTTTCACACAGATCCTAGTTTTACAAATACAATATATAAATCATGGAAAAAGCACTGACACAAGAGTCAAAACCCTAAGTGATAAGGTAATTTATTATCTTGATGAAATCATTAATTCATTTTTATGACCACTCATTCCATAAGCACAGGTCAGAACCCCTTCCTATCATTTCATCCTTTGTAGTAATTTCCATATCACCAGTAATATATTTTGCACCATTTTTTGCATACAATTATTGTTAACATACTGTTATAAATTGATGATGTCCCAAATGGTATATTGGAGAGAGAGAAAAAAAAAATTGATCCCTGAGGCAGCAGGGAGAAGGCACTGATAGAGATCAGTTTAGCTTCATGGTTCCACCCTCTGGGGAGGTTGTCCAGTCTGAAGTCCAAATTGTATCAAACTTCTGAGACCCATCCTCTGCAGGGGTCTTGAACAGTCTCACCTTGCCATATCCTGTCAGAAATCCCAGTCACGTCTTTGAGGTTAAATTTTCCCTATAAAATATATTTATGAGCCATCCTATGGCTATTGCCTTCCTTTGGATCAGCGTGCCAGGATACTCTTACTCATGGTGTTTTTCCCTTCCTTTCCCCATGCCACATGGTCTCTCTCCTCAATCCACTATGTTTCCCAGCCCCACTTCTCTTTATAGCTAACTAATTCTTTTAGGGTGCTAAGTCCCTTTCAGCTGGCCAGCTAAGGACATGCCCCAACCTCATAGGGTATTTCCTTTCTCCCAAGTAATTGTAAGTTGCACTGAGGAACTTGTCATTCATATGCTCTCCCATTTTATTTCATATTTATTATTCCTTGTGTCTATTGTATCCTTTCATTTTGTCTATAACCTATTCCCCTAAATAAATCTACCTTTTACTAAAGAGAATGGCCATGGCAAATTCTTCACATGACCGAGCCCCAACTTTTTATGCCTACCACTATCTAGATCTACATCATCCACATCATAATTTACTTAGAATTATAGAATTCGAGTCAGAAAAGGATTTAGAGATAATCTAGTCCAATTGGCGAATTTTGCACATAAAGAAAATGAGATTCATAGATGTATAGTGGACCCAAAGTCAAATGATTGATCTGGAACTTCAATCCAAAACTTTTGACTCTGAAATCACCATACTTTCTGATCATGTTTCTCATTTTTGTCATTTTTCTCTTTGAATCTTTTGACATAGATTATTTCAAGATTTGTAATTATACATTACAGCACTGGGAGAATATTAATGTTGAAGAGATGGGTTTTCACAAATAATCCCCCAATCCATATGGAACCCAGAACAAAACCTTCACTGTTTCAGAAAACTGGACTATTCTTTCAAAAACTTGAGTACATCATAGCAACAAACATTGCGCTCTTTGGAAATAACTGGAAAATGGAATTATCCACTTTCCTCTAGATTTTTTTAATGTTGTCAAAAAAGAGTAAGGAGGACTTCCTCTGATCTCAAAAAATAGATTTCAACTTCTGGAAGCATAAATTCTTACCTCCAGTATTGATGCTTTACAAAGAAGTATGTTTTTCTGTTGTAATAATTTGAAACAGCTGCATCAATGGCCTGAACAGTTCTTGGGAAGCCAAAGTCAGAAATATCTCTGGGATAGCCAGGCGTGATATCATAACCTTCCAGAATCCAGTATTGTTTATCTATAAATAGTGATGGAAAGCCATTATGTAATACCCTTCAATTTCTCTGAATAGTTTCTATCATAATTTGTCTCACTGAAAATTCATTATAAAATGAAATTATAGCAAGTGTTTTATTTAGTTGTGTATGTGTGTGTGTTTTAATAATTAAAGGTATACCCGTACTGCAAAATCATAATTAATGGTACCTCCCATCACCTGCAGAATAAAAACCAAATTCCTTAGATTGGTCCTGTAAGATCTGGCCCCTAATTACCATTAAGCTCTGTGCTCCAACCAAACCTTCTTATTGAAAAAAAAAACCTAGTGATTCACATGCAAAAATTCTTAAAATTGTTCTCATTGTTTTCTCCATTGGGTATGGCTTCCTCTCTGCTCTTTTCATTTCAAAGTCATAGCTTTCCTTCCATCTCTAACAAAATAGCAGGCACCCTCACATAAATTCCTATAGATTTTGTTTCCTTCACTATCAATTTGACATCTTTGTCTTTCTTTCTTTCTCTGTCTCTGTCTCAGTCTCTCTCTCTCTCTCTCTCTCTCTCTCTCTCTCTCTCTTCTCTCTCTCTCTCTCTCTCCCCCTACCTCTGTCTTCCCCTTCTCCCCCATCTCACTCTCTCTTACTCTCTCCCTTCTCTCTCCTCCCTCTTTCTCCCTCTTTCTCCCCTCTTTCTCCTCTTCTCCTTTCTCCAATCTCTCTCCTCTCCCACCCTCACTCTCACCCTCGCTCTGGCTCTCACTCTCTGTGTATCTCTGTCTCTGTCTCTGTCTCTGTCTCTCTCTCTTTGTCTCTCTCTCTCTCTCTGTCTCTCTGTCTTCTCTCTCTCTGTCTCTCTCTGTCTCTCTCTGTCTCTCTCTCTCTCTCTCTGTCTCTCTCTGTCTCTCTCTGTCTCTGTCTCTCTCTCTCTCTCTCTTCTCTCTCTTTCTCTCTCTCTCTCTCTCTCTCTCTCTCTCTCTCTCTCTCTCTCTCTCTCTCTTTCTCTCTCTCTTTCTCTCTCTCTCTCTCTCTCTCTCTTTTTCTCCTCTCTCTATCTCCTTTTCCCTCTTAGCACAGGGCCTTTCTTGGAAACAGTAGGAATCCAAGGAATATTTTCAATGGTGGTGACACCAATTCTTTGTCTTGCTAATATCTATAAAAGAACTTTTGTATTTGTTAGAGACTTCACAAGGGGTATACACCCACCAAGAAGAAACTAGATTTTACTTTCTGATACTCTCAGCATTGTAGTCTTCTATTTATTAATCTGGTCTTGGATATGTGAAAATGAAATAAAGCAGATGCTTACCTCCAATGTCAGCTTCCCATTTATAGGTTCTCAAAGAACCTTTTATTTTTCTTGGGAAAAACTTAAGTAAAATGATATTCCCAAACATTTATAATTATTTTAGCCCCAACTTTGAAATACTGTAGCATAGTAAGATAAAGTGAATATGTTATCTTCAGAATTAAGAAAGCTTGAGTTTCAGTCCTGCTTCTGACATAAATTGGGCATAAATCAAGGGCAAGTTATTTAATCTCTTAATGTCCCCATTTAACTCTCTAAGACTCTAAATTAGAGATGAACTGCCAATTTATATCAGTGTGGGAAGTTTCCACATTCTCCATATTTAAGAAAATCACAGGGCTGAACACCCCTTCCCTGTCAAATCTAGGCATTATAATAATATATATTAATTATTATATATTATATAAATGTTAATTAATAATTGATATAATAATGATTGATAATTATATTATTAAAGAATTGAATGACTTTTTAATATTATGTTGTACATAATTTAACTCATGTCAGATTATTTGCTTTCTTGAGGAGGGAAAAGGTAAGGGAGGGAGGAAGACAAATTTGGAATACAAACTCTTACAAAAATTTATTTTGACAAGGTAATTCCAATAGACTTGAGATGGAAAATGCCATAGAGAACTATGGAGACTGAATATGAATCTAATATTGTTTTTTTCACATTTTAGTTTGCTTTTTCTTTTTTTCCATTTTGGTTTGATTCTTGCACAACATGACAAATATGAAAATATGTTTAAAGGGACTGAACATATTTAATCTATATCAAATTGCTTGCTGTCTTGGGTAGGGGTAGATAAGAAGGGAGGGAGAAAAACTTAGGACACATTTTATAAAAATGTATATTAAAATTATCTTTACATGAACAATATCAATAAGATTTATTTTCAGTTCAGGTCTAATTTCCATCTTACTATTTCAGCATTCTATAAAGTGTCCAGTGAGGTCATGCTGTCTCAGCTGACAAGAGTTTCCCACTATGACACTTTTAAAGGTAAGAGAACACACCATACTTTCTGCAGAAAATCACATATGGCTGATTTAGCTCAGTGGAAGACTCTGCTAATAAGCAGTTATTAAATGATTACTCTGTGCCATATAACATGTAAAACTTTAGGGATACAAATACATGGAAACAAGAGAGTCCTGTTCTCAAGGAACTTACATTCTAATGAATAGGGACTAGATTTGGTATTTCATTAAATTTGTCTAGCTAGAGCAGTGATAGGTTAAGTGGGATGTCCAAGATCATAAAACTTGTCAGAAGTAGACTATTAAAAAAATTAACTTCTTTAATTCTTTATTCCAAGGTCTAAAATTATAGATCCCTGATTGGGGACATAGGAAAGGATAATAAATGATAACTGAAACTAGTTCATTCCTCTCTCTGGACAGGACTAAGGTAAAAAAATGCAATTACCTTTAAATAGAAAAACTAAATCATTTGCAACATCCTCATAAGCAGCTTGTATCCCAGATGGTAATGATGGCCAGAATAATGAAATCATATGGAGTTCAGGTCTTATTACTTGGTGCTTTCGCCAAAAGTACCTGATAAGAATTTTGAAAAAAAGAAAATAAAATTGAGGTTGGCAATGTCTCTTTAAATACATGAACTAAAATGAATGAAATAAAGTCCCTTCTGTTTGTATCTTATAAATAAATGATTTATCAAAATTATGGAGAAAAATTGATTTAAGAAACCCTTCTTGCATCTTAAACTGTTCCACAAAGATATCTATAATTATTCTTTTTTCTCTAGAGCAGAGGTTGGTAAACTATGACTCATAGGCCAAATATGGTCTTTTTGCCTATTTTTATATAGCCTGTGAACTAATACCAGTTCGGATGAAGTCATACAAAAAAAGTAAGTTACATTTAGCTATAGATCATAGTTTGTTGACCCCTACTCTAGAGGTTTAAAGAAAAGTATAGACATAACCATTAGTTTCAATGAAAACCAAAACAACCAACCAAAAAAAATGAATAGAATAGAAAGGAAAAGCAAAAGTTAAACTCAATAGCTTATTTTTAAAATGTCCTGGGAGACATCTATAAAAGAAAATGATAAAGGAAGTGTTAATTCAGCTTTATACTTGTCTTTAAAGATTATGACTTCTCCACGGAGAGTGGTGATTGCATCAAACGTCAACTGTGGGTCACAGGTTCTTGGTGTGGTGGGTCCAGTAGGTTTGATGGGATTATTTGAATTACCTTAAAGACAATATTTAAAGAGTCAAGATTTTAAAAAGTGAAAGGTTACAAGACTATTGAGATGTTTCTTGAGTTAATCTAAGAGGAAAGGCTCTCGTAACAGAGGTGAGTCCTGTAGAAACAAGGGAAAGACTTCCTGGAGAGAATTTCTGGTAGGGAGAATTTCTTCACTTCAGTTCAATTCATCATATACTTATTAAAGGGTTTTGATGTATCCAGTTACTAGGGAATCACACAGATCCAATGCACTGCATTGTTTTGGGGGGAGAAAAAGTAGATTATACCTGGAGCCAGTGGTGTTGCCAAAGCAGGGATTCTTCTGCCAAAATAGCAATTCTTATAGTAATGACTAGAAGAGCATTAGTTGAGCCATTTTAAAATTAAAACAAATAAATTCATTGAAATCTGCAACTTATAAATGCTAAAGGAAGCTGTTTCATGCAGAGAATTTTCAAGAGGGGTAAAACCTTCAGAGCTTATGTAAGGCCATTCCTTCAGACACAAAAATGGACATAGGGTTCAGTTCCTAACTGAATCTATGAACCAATCCCTAAGAACAGCTGTTCACAGAGAAGAATTTTGCTTACCATAGATAAACTGGATGCCATCAATATCATCTTGAGGCAGTACATAAGTGCTGGGTTCAGAGAAGGAATAAGTGGGGAACATCAAGGCACCAGGATCAGTGGAATGAGAAAGGCCTAATGAATGGCCAAATTCATGAGCAGCAACAAGGAATAAGTTATAACCTGAAACAACAGTATAGTCGTAAGTTTTCCCTGTATCTGAGACTGTAGGGATCATGACTATAGGTATGGATAGGTTCAAATCAGAAATGATTGAAGGCCCTTCTTCCCTATATTTAAGATCTTGTTCACACATAGAACCAAGTAGTGGGAATTAGGTGGTTCCAGTCACTCTCTATATGATATGAGAACTATCTAGTCCATTTTTCTCATGGAATGTTTTAAAAGTTAACCAATTCATTAACATGAGAAAAATGAAGCAGCAGAAAGATGGCATCATTTGCTCAGAGTTACAGAGTAGTTGTTGGCAAATCTGGAAATTGATTTCAATCTTCTTTCCATTATACCTCAGTCTTTTTTTCTTTTTTTGACCCTTCTTTACTCTTTGGTTTTCCACATTCTTAATCCTCATCAGTATAGTCATGACCAGCTTCAGGACATGAATGTGTATGAACATTAAGGGTAGACACAGAGAGTCAAAGGAGACATTAATTTTGGCATTAGTCATATGCTGCCTTGCATTGTTTTTTTTTTCCAGTTTCCTAAGTTCTTTGAAAACCTTAAAACCTTTTCCTCAAACAAGGAAACTCCATCTCCTAATGAGGCATTTTCACTGACTATATCCCATGCCTGGAACTTTCTTCTTCCTCATTTATGCCCCTTGGCTTTCTTCAAGTCCCAGTTAAATTCTAGCTTCTATAGAAAGCCTTTTTCCCGTTCTGCTTAATTCTAAAGCCCTTCTTCTGTTGTTTAACTCCAATTTATGCCAGATATAGCTTATTTTATAGATAGTTCTTTTTATGTTGTCTCCCCCATTAAATTGTGAGCTACTTCTGACTTTTACCTTTCCTTATATTACCAGGGCTTAGCATTGTATCTCTCACACAATAGGAACAAAAATGTTATTTACTGACAAAGTAAATGCAAGCTTTTATTCTATTACAGAAAAAATAGTCTGGTTTTCCTCAGAAAATGCCTTTATGTTTTCCCAATCTACCTGTAAAGATTACCTGAAATTCTCTGTTTACTTAAATCTTATCCATCTTTCAAAGTCCATCTCAAATAGCATCTCATCTATGATGTTTTCATATCTCACCTTCTTGTCTCCACCATCCTCACCACCTTATAACAGTTATAACTCATCCCTGTATACTTCTATAGCATTGAAAGTATTTCTTTCCATATCCACCTCATCCACCATATAGTTGCTAAACCAATATTCCTAAAACGCAGATCCATGCTTTTATTCCTTTTCAAAAATATGTAATGGCTCTCTGTTGATGCTGAGTTAAAATATAAAATTCTTGGCTTGGAATTTAACATTAATCTATCAATTTAATTTAGTATTCATCACATGAGAAACATTGACAAAATGCTGGGGATACAAAGAAGTTAAAACAGTATCTGCCCTTAAAGAAGTTACATTCTTAGGAGGGAGACGATATGCAAATAAACTCATATAAGCAAAATATAAATCGTGTAAGTGGAATTAATGTCAGTGCTACTGAGGTTGGCTGATAATGGAAGGAAGTCTGCTGCAGAAGGTAAGATTAGAGCTGAGTCTTAAAAGAGACCAGGGAAGCCAAGAAGTAGCAGTGAGAAGGAATGGTATTCCTTGAGCAGAGGAGAGCTAGTGAAAAAGGCACAGCATCCAAAAATACCAATTTTATATGAATAATTTTATATCATCACCATCTAGTCAAATTGGTTTTATTGTTGGTCCTTGTGTGTGGCATTCCATTTCCATTTTCCACAGCTTTGTATAGGTTATCCCCCAATTCTAAAATCAACTCTCTTCATTTTTGTCTCAGTATCCCAAGCTTTCTTCAAATCACAGATAAAGTGTCATCTCCTATTCAGTGCTCTTCCTAAGCCCTTTCCTGTTGGTATACTCTCCTTCTTAAAATTCTTTATCATTGACCAATAGATCTAGAACTAGAGGGGTTTCAATGGCATCCAATTCTATCCTTTCATCTTACAGATAAGAAAACAGTAGTCCAAGAGGTTATGACTTTCCCATGGTCACACAGATTATAAGAATCTGAGACGGAAGTTGAACCCAACTCTTCTGATTGCAAAGTTAGTGTTCTTTCCACTATATCATGTTGCCCTCTATACTTTGGGCTTGTTTATTTGTATATAACCCCAATAGACTATAAGTTCTTCAGGTCAAGGGCTACTTTGTTTTTATCTTTGTATCTCTGGGATCTACCACAGATCTACACTTTATTTATTTTATTTTTTTTTCTTATTATTATATTTGATTCCACTCATGCTCTCCAGTTCGCCAGCCCCTCCTTATTGTTCTTCATACTTACTGGACATTTCTATTTTTGGATGCTGTGCCTTTTTCACTAGCTCTCCTCTGCTCAAGGAATACCATTCCTTCTCACTGCTACTTCTTGGCTTCCCTGGTCTCTTTTAAGACTCAGCTCTAATCTTACCTTCTGCAGCAGACTTCCTTCCATTATCAGCCAACCTCAATAGTAGTGACATTAATTCCACTTACACGATTTATATTTTGCTTATATGAGTTTATTTGCATAAAATTTCCCTCCTAAGAATGTAACTTCTTTAAGGGCAGATACTGTTTTAACTTCTTTGTATCCCCAGCATTTTGTCAATGTTTCTCATGTGATGAATACTAAATAAGTGCTTGTTAATTGACCAAAAATGGCACATTATCTTTCACAAATAGAAACACTAGGCAAGCTAATTAGGTAAGTTTTGAACATGGCAAGGACTAGGTAAATGTGCATTGAATTATTGAATTGATATTCCTAGAACTGGTTTCCAGCACATCTTTCTGTCCCATGTGTAAAGAAAAGAATGAGAGCCTTCTTGATCTAATTCTTCTTTTTAAAAATCCAGTAATTTATTGGATAGGTACTCATTTGGATCATTTGCTTTGACCTATCCATTAAATCTTTCACTTCAGTGAATTTATTTGATGCTTAATATGTGTTTGTTGAATTTGGTTAAATTACATGAGATAAGAGTGGGGAAGCATGTTTAGACTCTTTAGGGTAAATAAAATAATTACATATTTTCTTAATTAAGAGTATTTCTAAATAGCTTTGCAATTTTTGGTACCAGAAACTTAGTGGTTATTATAATATCATAGAAAAAGTACCCATTGGAATTAGAAAAATTGGTTTAAATTCTGCCTTTGTCAGTTTCTAGCTTTGTGATTTTGAAGAAGTAACTTCCTTTCTCTGAGTTTCAGTTTCTTCATTTGTAAAATGAAGGAGTTGGACTAGCTGACTCCTGATATCCTTTTCAGCTCTATATCTAAGATCTTTCTTTTTTTTTTTCTTTTTTTCTTTTTTTTGCTGAGGCAATTGGGGTCAAGTGACTTGCCTGGGATCACACAGCTAGGATGTGTTAAGTGTCTGCAACCAAATTTGAACCCAGGTCCTCCTGACTTTAGGGCTGGTGCTTTATCCACTGCACCACCTAGTTACCCCTTACCTAAGATTTTAACATAAGATAATTTCAAGAGGAAAAGTTCACAAAGACACAAAGGTATCTTCCAGTTCTAGATGCTATAATCTGTGATCTTATGAACTGTTCCCCAAATCCTCAAATTCCATAATATTTAAATAAATAAACATACAATGAATATAAGGTCAGTTGTACCAAGGATTCATTTTTAAAATGCTCAATTAGCATGTATTAAGCATCTACTATGATTCCAAAAATACATGAAGAAATTGGAATCCATATGGGTGAAAAAATCCACATTGATGGTTTATATATATCATTTAAGTGTTAGATTCCACCTAACAAGCATACAGTAAGCACTTTTTATGTACCAGATACCATTATGAATGTTTGTACATATAGAAAGAGAGGAGAATGGGGTGAACAAGATCACTAATACATAGGTTGTTCTCTTAATGTTTTCACATAGTAAAAATCAAGTTTTGGACTATGATTATACAAAAACAAACAAAAAACAGAATGAAAAACCATAAAATGGTTGGAGTCTAAGGGAATTTCATTGTTAGTAGTGTGAGCAATCCAGTTCAATCATGTTACAGTGAGGAAACTGAGTCTTAAAGTAGTTTAGTGACTTGTTCAAAGTCACCCAGCTGCTAAGTGTTAAGATTTGAACCTAGGTCCTCTGACTTCAGAGCTCACTCCATTTTGATTTTCCAGAAAAGAGATGTTAAGAGAATTGTGGAAAAACACTTGCAAAAGTGCCCTTTCAGAAACTTTTTTTTTTTTGTAGCTTACCCCTGGAGTTTGTGCTCCAAGTTTCATCTTCATCAAAATGAGCATCTCCTCCAATTCCCTGGCCTGGTTGAAAAGCATGTGCAAGGACTCCACTCTCACCATCAAAGGGTGAATTGTCGCCATGATCTGTAATCAAGACAAAGTCAATGCTGAGAATTTTCTCAGGTTGGCCAAAGGGGCTGTTTTACTTAGCACACTTCATATTACCTCCTCGGACAAAAGAGATCTTTATGTCAGCTTCATTATTATTTTTCCTGAAGAACTTCAGAGGTGTCGGACCACTCCAGATACTTATGGCTTTCTCAATTATTGAATCCACATCAGCTTCTGGTATATCTGGTGTGTAGTTTATAATGCTTTTAAATGAAAGGAATCGGTAAGAGACTTATTAATATTAAACTCAACATTCTATTAAATAGTACCTATTTTGAAAGGCATTGTAATTCCTTTTAGAATTAGCTGGGTACTTGTTTCATCCCCTTTCCTAGATAAAAGTTCCTTATGGGTAGGTATCAGAGAGCAATAGCTGACTTAGAGGATAGCTAAGTTGCATGATGGAATCAGAAAAGGTTCCTGAGTTTAAATCTAGCCTCAGACATTTACCAGTTTTATGACTCTCAGCAAGTCACTTAATCCTGTTTGTCTTTGTTTTCTCATCTGTCAAATGAGAAGGAAATGGCAAATTACTCCAATATCCTTACCAAGAAAACTCTAAATGGTAATCACAAAGAGTCAGACACCACAGCTGAACAACAAAAAGCCAAAGTAGATCTTAAAAGATCATCTAGTTGTACCCCTCATTTTACAGGAAAATAAAAACAAAAACAAAAACCTAAGTGCTTGAGATATTCATTGATTTGCTCAAGGTCACACAGATAGGAAGTAGGAGAGTTGAGATTGGAACTCAGGTCTTGTGACTCCATATTTGTGGCCCTTTGTAGTATGCAATGTCATGTTCAACGTTGATGTCTGATATATTGCATTGAATATATTAAGTGCTTAATAATTGTTTTATGAAAGTGAAGTCATATAGTTAATGTCTCACGTGATTTCTCCTTTCTGTTTTTTAGTTCTGTATACTATATTTTCTACCATTCTTTGGGAAAATGACAGGCTATGAAGTGATGAGAGAAGAATGTGAAAGGAGGTGCTGGACCAAAAGGAGGAAGGTGCTATTTAGTTGATAAAATGACAAAGAAGAAAAGAGGGAATGATATTGTAACTGATTTTCCCAAACATCAATTCACCACATACAACAGACACTTATTGAATTGGATAGATTTGATCCAGATTCTTCCAGTAGTGACTAAATCTTTCTTTAGTGGCAAGCAATTTGGATGCATAGAGAGATAACCTTAATACTACTATCAAGGTACCACTTAGTTCACTGGAGAATTGATTAATTAAATATCAGATTTGGGGGAGAAGAGAAGCTGTATAACTTGTCATTTTCTCTCTGTATGCTGTCAACCTTGAATACAAAAAACTTTACCTATATGTAATTTCAGTCTTTTCCCATTTTGGATTTCCTTCACTCAGTTTATATCCAGATGCATCAGGAACCCCACATCTGGGCATTTCCATTACTTTCATAGTTTCCTCATCTGGTAGTCCAGTCTCCTCCAATCCAAAGAATTTTTGCATTTCTTTAAGCTTTTCAACCAACTGAGTGTTATTCCTCTGCCGTTTTACCTTATCTCCAATTTTTGGCATATCATAAAATTTTTCCAGATACCTCTGGCCAAAAAGAAAGATAAGAAATTTTGTGTGAATATCTCTCTGAGAAGTTACATTTTCTGAATTAGTCTAGTTCCAAATCCAATGTAAATGACCTATACTTTCATATCATCTGTGCTCTCTCAGAATACTCTTCTTTTTATAGAACTTGAACCAAAATAGTGCTTTTTTAGAGTGTAAATCTATCAAGGACTAACATGACTCATGAATAGCCTTTGATTATAAAATCATGTGACCAGTATTTTAACAAACAGATGTAAGCTTACATATCCAAGTAAGTATTGCCACTTTCAAAGGTGTAGTAACCTTAGAAATCTATACTTACCCTCTAACTTATACAATTATTCTATGGATATTAAGAACATTTTTAGTGGGGCACATTGTGAGCATCAACTAGATATTTAACAATGAACAACAAAAATACTTCCTCAAAAAAGTGTGTGTGTGTGTGTGTGTGTGTGTGTGTGTGTGTGTGTGTGTGTGGTCAGAACTTTAATCAGAATAAGATAAAAGGAATTCTTACTAGGGTTTTAATATGGACGAAGGCATACTTCCCTACTGGAAGATCATGCTTTCATACTTTCCCCCATGCTAATTGCTACCTTGAACTTTACCTTCCAGTTCTAAACAGACATTAGTCCTGAGAAACACTTTGGTTCCTTTTCATACATCACCATAGGACTACCTTATTGCTCTCTTTCAATTGTGCTGTATTGTTCCTGTTCCTCTCTATGAGTCTATCCCCCTCTTTCTCCATCACCTAAATTTTCCTCTACCATTCAGCTAGTTATAGCTCTATGCCACAGTGTTTATAGAAAATTATTTTTGGAAAATTAAAGAGAAACAATGATATCATCACCAAACATGTTGAGTGCTTGTAGCAGTTTCGTTCATTCTTTTTTTTCAGTTGTTATGTTAAGCTTTTATTCTGTGAAACAATGGAAAAATCCCTTACATCTGCCTTTTGACTACTCCTATTTCATAAATAGGCCTCCAAATCTGGTATAGGCATTCTGATTCCACTATCAGAATCTGCTGAATTTATTTTATTCTGTTTTCTTGATTCTAAGCTTTCTTCTGACCCTGGAACCCCTGACCACAAATGAATTCTGTGGAAGGAAAACCAATTAATGCTAATAACATATTGCCTTATGTAGTTTTTTTACTTATAACAACCTTGTAAAGGAGGTAATGCAAGTGGTTCATTTTACAGAGGAGAAAATTGAGGCACACAGAAGTCAAATGACATTTCAAAAATCACAGTAAATAAGGGAAACCCAACTAAACGCTCAGTTCTCCTGGCTTTCAGTATATAGTACCCCTTCTGTGGAAAATATAAATATATAAATATAAAGGGATTTCCATGTAGCCAATAATAAAAAACAATTGATTCAAAAAGGTTCACAGGAAATAGTACTTGATTAATAGTATTTTTATAAATACTGAAGGTATAGCTCTCTGGGGGTAGAGGGACATAAAGCGATAATTTTTAAATCTTCTAAATCACTGAATCATTAAGTTGAACCTAAACCAAGTTTCAGAGATAATAGCCCCATTCCTAACATTCATATAAGGACATTGAAATGAAAATAGAAGCAATATCCTTTTAACTTCTTGAAAACAAGAAATCAGCCACCACAGTAGATCATTCAAAACCAGTTTTTACCTGAGCAATTTCCATTTTTTTCTCTTTAAGGCTTTTAGGAGAAACAGGAAAAGCTCTTGAAAGCTGTGTATGAAATAAGAGAAGAAACAGAAGGACCTTCTTCATATTTGGGATGATTTCCATTTCTTTCAGCAGTACTCCTTGCCCCACTAGGAAAGTCAGGCTCTTTGGGTGAGGAGCTTCTTTGCTTGCTTCCTTTGAGCTCATACCCTACTTTGCCCTTCTCTAATGTTCTCTTTTATAGACCTGATAAAGCAATACTAATGTTCTCTTTTATAAACCAGATAAAGCAATATTCAAGATGATGGTTTCTTCAGAAATTATGAAGCAACTCCAGCTTATTGCACTATCAATTTTGTAATTTTATTCTTTGATTTATCCTAAGGAAGGGAGGAAAGAGACTTTCAACAGAGAAAAGAGATTGTTCTTTCTTTGATTCCTGGCCCTGTCATTCAGATGATCATTTTAGCAAAATTGCAATACAAGAGAAATCTATATGGGAACAGGAAACTTTGGCAGTTTTTAGGCAAAAAGTAGAACTTTTTTCCATATATAAGATGTTGGGACAGGTACGTTATGCTTGTATTCATCCTACCTGCACTATAGACTTCTTGAGTTCTACCTACCTCATTATTCATGAAAAGATTTTGTGCCTAATCACAGGACCATGGAGATAGGAAGTGTACATTGGGGGAAGTGAAAAGAGAATTTTTCCAATAATAGATCAAGAATGGATAGTAATGAGGAAAATGATTTTAAAAGTCCCAAAGAATTAACCTCTAAAAGTAGAATTTCAAGTTCTGTGAAAATAAGGAAGGTCCTAAGGTCATGGATGTATAGTTGGCAAAGATCATTTAGTCCCAATTCCATCATTTCATGAATGAAGAAACTGAGACTTGATTAGATGAGCATAGCAGCTAGATGGTGTAGTAGATAGAGTACTAAACCTAAGGTTGGTTTAGAAACATTTATAAATATTTAAGTTAATTAATCTAGCATGTTTCAGGAATTCACCTAAGCATTGGGGATACAAAGAAAGGCAAAAGACAGTTCTTGTACTCAAGAAATTCATGATCTAATGGGGAAGACCACATATCAATAATTATGTATAAACATAAAACAGAATAAGTAGGAAATAATAGAGAGAACATCAGAGTTCAGAGGGACTGATAAAGGATTCTTGTAAAAGGGAGGATTTTAGTTGGGATTTAAAGGAAGCCAGAAGGCAGAGATGAAGAGGAAGAACATTCTAGCTTGAGGGACAATTGGTGAAAATGCCCAGAGTAGGGAATTGTTGGAGTGTTTTGTTCAAGGAATAGCAAGGAGACTGGTATCACTGGATTGCAGAACACAGAAAGAGAACTGAAGCAGGGACAGAAAATTTTATAATTGATACTGGAAGTGATAAGGAGACATTGGTGTTTGTTGAGTTGGAGATGATATGGAGAAGTCACCCTTGCATGCACTCTGATGGCAGCAGTATCGACAAGATAAGGAATATATGTAAGAAATATGGCAAAATTGAAATGAAGAGATTTGGTGACATTGAATAAAGGGAAGGGAATGAGGTGAAAAATGATAAGGAGTAGAGATTAAGAGCCTAGGGGACTGGGAAGGTAGTTTGGAGAAAGGGTAGTTTGGAGCAAGGTTGGGTTTGGGGAAAGAGAATGAGTTTTGGATGAGCACCCAGCATGACTTTCAACTGGAAAAATGTATGTTGAGTTTAAGATATCTAAAAGGCAGATGGAAATGTGAAACTAGAGGTCAGTAGAAAGGTTAGGACTGGATAAAAAGATTTGAAAATTATCAACATAGAGATGACAATTTAATCCATAGAGTCAAAAAGACCTGAGTTCAATCCATCCTCAAAAACCTACCAGCTGTCTAACCCTAAGCATGTTATTTAACCGCTGTCTGTCTCAGTTTCCTTATCTGTATGATGGTGATGATAATAATACCATTAGTTTTCTGGGTTTGTTGGAATGCTTACACGATAATATTTATAAAGTCCCTTTCAAAATTTGAAATTAAAAGTTAAAACTAAAAGTTGAAATTAAGAGGCTTTGGTGATAGAGTGGATGTGGGGAAAAGAATGAGGTGAGAGAAAGTGAAGAGTTAAGGATGAGATCTGGATTGAAAGCCTGCTGGACTGGTAAGAAAATTTGGGGGAAAATGATAGTTATTACAATCCAAATGACACATGCATATACATTATAGATTCATTAAAAAATCAATATCATAGCATTCTGAATTCAAATAGTGGCTTTTCTACAAGCAGGTCAAATAGATTTCTCTCAAAGGGAGAGGAATAAATTTTATATAGGTGCATGTAGCACTTACTATATGCCAGGCACTGTTCTAAAATGCTTTCACAATGACTCTTCAAGGTAAGTGCTATTATTATCTTTTTATTTTAACAGTTGAGGAAACTGAGGCAAATAGAGTTTGTGAATAGCTCAGAATCATATAGATAGCAAGTGTCTGAGGTCAGCTTTGAACTCAGATTTTCCTTACTATAGATCAATTCATAGGGTAAAAAAAAATTTTTCTTGATTTCCTCTTCCTGCCCCAGCCACCTTTTATTAGTATATGATTAAAACATCCGTTTTGGGCAGAATGTAAATGCCTACAACCCACCTTAAATTGCAATCAGATTAGTGAATTTGCTTGTACAGAAAAGCTTGGCCTATTTGTCTTTTCTCTAAGCAACCACTCAGGAAGCTAATGCTTTCGGGCTGATTCTTGGGGATTATTTAAATGTTCTAGCAGTTGCACATTTGCTATATCCTGTTTCCTGATAGCAGGACCCAACATTTTGCAAAATGAGGAAGAAGGTGAAGGTTATCTTTGGCCTTCCTGCTTTCCTCTTTCTTCACCTTTATTATCCCTTTATGGCATCTGCTATACCTTCCTGCTACTGGTGCACAATGCCTTTGTGTTATCTCAGGTACTTCAATCAAAACTGCTTTCAGGGAGAACTTTGATAGCAGCCGACTGTACAATATGATGTATTCCTTCTCCCAAAGAATTTTATAACTTTAGCCCAAAACTAAAATGATTTTTTTGGCACCATTTAAAAGCTTACCATGTCAGTGACTGGTGACTTAGTTTAAATCACTCATTAATTCACATTTACATGGCACTTAAAGATTTACAAAGTCTTTTCCTGTACTGAGAGCCCCACCAGACACAAAGTTTGATTTTACAAGTATAAATAGCATAGGAAATCAAGCAAATGACCATTGTTGAAGTTGGTTATTTCACTTTTTCACAATAAAAGAAATGGGATAATATTTATGGTCCTGTGTAACAGTGGGATAGAGATTGGACCTATGATTTTACTGAAATAGGGAACAACTTGTTAAGGAAACTCTCTTTACCAATAGCAATTTATACCCTCAGAGAGGTGCCTCGAGTAATGATGAGCTAAGTGACTTATTCAGTCAGGCCCATATGGCAGTTTATGTAAGAAACAGGAATTGAAGCCACATCTTCCTAATTTTGAGACTATTTCTTTATATCCTATCCCATACTGGCTTATAATGAAGAGTTAAATGTTCTTTTTGTTATATGTCTAGCCTAAGAGATAGCCACTTTTTGTATTATGGTTATCTATATATTTATATTATTTCATTACTCTCAATAATCTCTGTGAAGGCAGCCCATTCACATCTTTGGGCCCCAGTTTCTTCATCTGTAAAATCAATGAGTTGGACTGGATCAGTAGCATCAAACTTAAATAGAAATGGAGACACTAATATGTTCATCAGGATCACTATAGGCTATCTGTTAATTTAGTTTTAAAATGTGATGTTCCCTATGTTTTATTGTATTTTTATTTATTTTGATAACTGCTTCCCAATTACATGTTAGGGGAAGCCAGATGGTGTGAGAGCTTCTTCATGAATTCAAATCCAATCTCAAACTGGATGTATGACCCTGGAGAAATCACAACTCAGTTTCCTTATCTGTAAAATGACCTAGAGTAGGAAATGTCAAATCATTCCATTATTTTTTTGCCAAAAGTTGGACACTGATGAACAAATTATATTTTAATTGGAGGAATCGTGGCCAGCAACTGCTTGTCTGACACTTCTGGGCTAGATCAACTCTAATGTTCATTCTAGCTCTAAATCTTGATTAAGAATTTAGAGAATGGAATCCCCTGGATAACCTGTCTGGAATATGGTGAGGATAGAAGGAACATTGATTTCAAATAGGCAGAACTGGACTCAAATCCCAGCTCCATTACTTAGTGACTATGTACCTAGGTTCTCCTGGCTTTTATTTCTAAAGTAAAGAGGTTAGGCTAGATATTCTCAAAGACCTCCTCCAGCTCTGACATGTTATGATCTATATGTGAGAAGGCAAGTAAATGGTAAGGAAAAAAAATCTTGGCTCCAATTTAACCTAATTCTCCTTGCTTTTAGGATATACGGTAGTGAGATGGAGAATTACTGCCACCAAGTGGCAAATAGCTCTCTATCATTTCATTGCCAAGTCTTTTGCCTTAGCTCCCGCTAAGGCTGCAATACTTTATTTTGGACCAACCTAAGCTATTTAGCTGTTCATTTTGCCCTGGTGAGAGCTAATGTAATTAAGAGCTCAATATACCTTTTTTGTTGTTTTAATTTTGCCCAAGCACTTATCTGTACTCAGGAGAAAAGCTGGGACTAAAACACAGATCTCCTTACTCAAAGGCTGAGGCTTTTTGCATTATTACAAAGTTCAGTGAGCCAGATTAGATTGCAGACCAGTAAAATATCAAAATTCCTTACCTTAGATGAATCTGTTCTCTATTGCTTTAATCTCTGGATCTCAGAAATCAGAGAAGCAGAGGGACCCAAAGTGGGAAGAAGCAGTATATAATTATCTCAAGAGCCTTCCTATGTAACAAATAATATTTTTAAACAAAAAGAAGAAAAGAAATCAGCAAACATCAAAACATTGAAAGAAATTGAAAATACCTCCTATATCTCTCATTTTGCATGGTGAGGAGTGAAGTGGGAGTGTCATTTTATCTCTACTTTGGGGGTATCACTTGCTCTTTGAAATTTTGTACCATCCTTTTTAGATTATTTTGATGTTCTTTTCATTTACATTGTCATAGTCACTTTGTAAGAGAATGACATGGTGGGACCTTCATTTTAGGAAAATAATTTTCTTGGATGGAGAATGGATTGCAGTGGGGAGAGTCTTGAAGCAGGTAGACCTCCTAGCAGGCTATTGCAGTGGTCCAAGCATGAAGTGATGAAAGCCCACTGTGAAACGTGCCATTATCAGAGGAGAGGAAGGATGCATTAGAGAAATGTTCAGAGGTGAAATCAATAGGGTTGGCAATAGTTTGGGATGGGATGGAATAAGAGAGAGTAAAGAATCTAGCATGACTTCTAGGTTGCAAACCTGAGGGACTAAAAAGATGATGTTGCTCTTTTTAGTAAGAGAAAGGTAAGAGAGGGGAAAATTTAAAAGTTCTTTTTTGGACCTATTGAGTTTAAAACTGGAGTCCAGTTTAAGATGTCTAAAAGACATCTGGAAATTTGCAGAGAGTATGGGACAGGATCGATAAATTTGAGAATCATTGGCATTGGGATGGTAATTAAATCCAATGGAACTAATGAGATTTGTATAGAGAAGAAAAAAGAACTGGGGATAGAATTCTGAGGAATACTTACAGTTAGAGGGCTTAATCTTGATTAAAGGTCCAGCAAGTATACACATACAGACACTACCAAATATAAGCAAAAATAATAAAAGAAACATTACCTAGCTTGTGGGAATGCAGGGGTACACAGGACAGGGGTACATCCTGAAAATCTTAAGGAGCAACACCATTCTGTCTTCCTTTTTTTTACATTCCTCGACTGGGGATCATGAGTGTCTCATAACTCAAATCCTCCTCATTTGGCCTCTTCTAGGTTGAAGAACAATATATCAGGTCAGTTGCTGAGTGGAGTGTTCTTTCTAAACAATATTTTAGCAGTGTTTATAAGCTTTATAATTAAATTTACTACTAGTTGTATAATAAAGCTATTTGCCTAGGGTTCATATGATTTATTATTCAAATCTGAATTCTGAATATTGGAAAAGGCTTTCCAATATTCCATGATCACCTTTCTTTCTGAGTTTCCCAAATTAGTGGCTTTACTTCTGTAGCATAGCTAATTAAGATTGATATTCCTCCTTATCATGGCTATTACATGTTTAGCTAAACTTGATCAGAATTTGATTTGAGCACATAATTCATCTGGGAAAGAAATTTCAAAAATGGGTTATTTCTCCTCATGAGTCCATGGATGAGTTCATGTCTCTTGTTTAAGGCATTGTCAAGCTCAATTATACAGCTTTTAATATGATGATTGCTTTATGCATTTTATATATTTGCTTATTAAAGCTGAAAAAAGGAATGAATGAATAAAAAGAGATATTTACTATTTTATTTCTATTTTACAGACAAGTAAATTGAGGAAAACAGAAATTAGGTGACTTCTCCAAGGTCATATAGTTACTAACTTTCTGAGACAGGATTTGCGCTCAGTACTTTCTGATTCCAAGCCCAGCATGACATAGCTGACATTAAAAAAAAATAAAAAATAAAAAAAAATAAAAAACAAATAAAGATGTGATCATTCATTGGAATTGGAATTAGGATTTCCTAAACTTTTGTTAGTAGTTTGGTAAATGTTAAAGATCATAATTTAGCATAATGTTTTTAAATGCACAGAAGTAAACATGCAGGATTACAAAGGAATCAATGATATGGCAATATAATTATCAAAATATATTTTTGGAGTTCTCAGACTGCAGGTTAAGAGGTCATGATCTAGAAACTCTATTTTTCTTTTCAAGATCCATGATTCAAAAATCTTTGGATTGTTGTTCCTTCCCTTGATTCAATTGTTTATGATTCAGGAGGGATACTAAGACTAACTCCTTAACTAAAAGAACTCTAATATTTCAGTTTCAGTTTTCTAACATGAAACAAACAATACATTACACAAACAATACACAAACAAAGCATGTATAAATTCAAAACAGTAAAGATATAGTAGAATGGTTCCCCCATTATTATTGACTCAGGGATACCTTATAATAATAATATTTTATTATAAGCATTTCCATGTCTCCTGCAAACGTCAGAAAATTTGTTGTGAAAGAAGTTTAAAACTTAACAGCAATTTATATCTACCTTGAACATATTGTATATTAGATTGTAATTTTAGAGATCGCTGAGTAGTGTGCTGATAAATATTTAATAACTAGATCTCTTTTTTATGTAACTTTTATTTATAAGATATATGCATGGGTAATTTTTCAGTATTGATCCTTGCAAAACCTTCTGTTCTAACTTTTCCCCTCCTTCCTCCCACTCCCTCCCCTAGATGGCAGGTAGATGAATATATGTTAAATATGTTAAAGTATATATTAAATACAATATATGTATACATATCCATACAGTTATTTTGCTACACAAAAAAATCAAACTTAGAAATAAGGTAAAAATAACCTGAGAAGGAAATCAAAAATGCAAGTGGACAAAAAAAAAAGGGTAACCATTTTTTTTTCATTAGTTCCCTTAAAATTCTTGACTTTTTATTCTTCCATATGAATTTTGTTGTTATTTTTTCTAGGTCATTAAAATAGTTTCTTGGGAATCTGATTGCTATAGCATTAAATAGATTAGTCTATGGTCCTCAAACTTTTTAAATAGGGGGCCAGTTCACCGTCCCTCAGACTGTTGGAGGGTGGCACTATATTAAAAACAAAAACTCACACTCTGTCTCCACCCCTCACCCCATTTGCCATAACCCCACAGGCCGCATAAATATCCTCAGCTGGACGCATCTGGCCCCAGGGCTGTAGTTTGAGAACCCCCAGGTAGTATTTTCATCTTTATTATGTTTGCTCAGCCTATCCAATAGCACTTAATATTTTTCCAGTTATTTAAATCTGACTTTATTTGTGTGGAAACTGTTTTGTAATTTTGCTCATATAATTACTGACTTTCCTTTGGTAAATAGATTCCCAAATATTTTATGCTACTGACAGTTATTTTGAATGGAATTTCTCTTTGTATCTCTTGCTGTTGGATTTTGTTGTTAATGTATAAAAATACTGAGGACTTATGTGGATCTATTTTGTATTCTGCAACTTTGCTAAAGTCGTGAATTATTTCTAATAGCTTTTTAGTAGAATCTCTGGGGTTCATAAGTATACCATCATCTCATCTGCAAAGAGTGATAATTTGGTTTCCTCATCACCTAAGCTAGTTCCTTTATTCTCTTTCTCAACTCTTACTGCTGACAATATTGAATAGTAATGGTGATAGTGGGCAACTTTGTTTCACTCCTGATCTTCCTGGGAATAGTTCTAGTATATGATGCTCACTGATGCTCCTGACTATTTTAAGGAAAAGTCCATTTATTCCTATACTCTCAAGTGTTTTTAATAGGAATGGATGTTGGATTTTATCAAATGCTTTTTCTGCATCTATTGAGATGATCATATGGTTTTTGTTAATTTGGTTATTGATATAGTCAATTATGTTAATAGTTTTCCTAATATTGGACCAGTCCTGCATTCCTGGTATAAATTCTACTTGGTCATGATTTTCTGTAATCTTTTTGTTAATATTTTATTTAAGATTTTTGCATCAATATTCATTAGGGAGATTGGTCTATAATTTTCTTTCTCTGTTTTCAACTTACTTGGTTTAGGTATCAGTACCATGTCTGTGTCATAAAAGGAATTTGGTAGGACTCCTTCAATCCCTATTTTTTCAAATAGTTTATATAGCATTGGAGTTAATTGTTCTTTAAATGTTTGGTAGAACTCACATGTAAATCTATCTGGTCCTGAGGATTTTTTCTTAGGGTGTTGATTAATAGCTTGTTCTATTTCTTTGTCTAAAATGGGACTGTTTAACTAGTATACTTCTTCCTCTGTTAATCTGGACAAGTTATATTTTTGAAGGTAATTCTTCTATTTCATTTAAGTTATCAAATTTATTGACATAAAGTTGGGCAAAGTAACTCTTAATTATTGCTCTAATTTTCTTCATTGGTGGAAAGTTCTCCCTTTTCATTTTTAAGACTAACAATTTGGTTTTCCTCTTTCCTTTTTCTTATCAAACTTACCAAAGGTATATCTATCTTGTTGGTTTTTTCATAGAACCAACTTTTAGTTTCATTAATTAATTCAATAGTTTTTTTTTTTTAACTTTCAATTTTGTTAATCTCTCCTTTTATTTTTAGAATTTCAAGTTTAGTGTTTAACTGGGGGAGGGTTAAATTTTTTCCTTTTCTAGCATTTTTAGTTGCAAGCCCCATTCATTGACCTTCTCTTTCTCTATTTTATGCAAGTAGTCCTCTAGAGATATAAAATTTCCCCTTATTACCACTTTGGCTGCATCCCACAAATTTTGGTATATTTAGGTAGAATTGTCATTTTTATCATATTTGCTTGCCCTATCCAAGAACATTTAATATTTTTCCAATTGGTTAGATCAGTCTTAATTTGTGTGGAAAGTGTTTTGCTCATATAGTTTCTGATTTTCCCTTGGCAGATAAATTCCTAAATATTTTATGCTATCGGTAGTTACTTTAAATGGAATTTCTTTTTGTAACTCTAACTGTTGGATTTTGTTGGTGATATATAAGAATGCTGATGACTTATGTGGGTTTATTTTGTATCCTGCAACTTTGCTAAAGGTGTGAAGTATTTCTAATAGCTTTTTTAGTAGAATCTCTGGGGTTCTCTAAATAGACCATCATATCATCAGCAAATGGTTTCCTCATTACCTACTCTAATTCCTTTAATCTCTTTCTCAACTCTTATCGATAAAGCTAGCATTTCTAATACAATGTTGAATAGTAATGGTGATAGAGGTTAACCTTGTTTCACCCCTGATACTTACTGATGGTTTTATATAGATGCTACAGATTATTTTTAGGAAAAGTCCATTTATTCCTATATTCTCAAGTGTTTTTAATAAGAATGGATGTTGGGTTTTATCAAATCCTTTTTCTGCATCTATTGAGATGATCATATGGTTTTTGTTAATTTGGTTATTAATATGGCCAATTATACTGATAGTTTTCCTAATATTGGACCAGCCCTGCATTCCTGGTATAAATCCTACTTGATCATGGTATATTATCCTGGGGATGATTTTTTGTAGTCTTTTTGCTAATATCTTATTTAAGATTTTAGCATCAATGTTCATTAGGGAGATTGGTCTATAATTTTCTTTCTCTGTTTTCAACATACCTGGTTTAGGTATCAGTACTATGTCTATGTCATAAAAGGAATTTGGTAGGACTCCTTAATTCCCTAATTTTTTTTAATAGTTTATATAGCATTGGGGCAAATTGTTCTTTAAATGTTTGGTAGAATTCACATGCAAATCCATCTGGTCCTGGGGATTTTTTCTTAGGGAGTTGATCAATAGCTTGTTCTATTTCTTTTTCTGAAATAGGACAATTTGAGCAATTTACTTTCTCCTCTGTTAATCTGGGAAGCGTATATTTTTGGAAGTAGTCATCTATTTCACTTAGGTTATCAAATGTATTGGCATAAAGTTGGGCAAAGTAATTCCTAATTATTTCTCTAATTTCCTCTTCATTGGTGGAAAGTTCTCCCTTTTCATTTTTAAGACTAACAATTTGATTTTCCTCTCTCCTTTTTCTAATCAGATTTACCAGAGGTTTATCTATTTTATTGTTTTTTCCCCATAAAACCTACTCTTAGCTTTATTTGTTAGTTCAATAGATTTTTTACTTTCAATATTATTAATTTCTCTTTTTAATTTTAGAATTTTGAGTTTAATATTTGATTGGTATTTTATTTAGTATTTGATTGGTCTTTTTCTAGCTTTTTAATTTGCAAGCTCAATTCATTAATCTTTTCTTTCTCTATTTTATTCAAGTCAAGCCTCTAAAGATATGAAATTTCCCCTTATTACCACTTTGACTGCATCCCACAAATTTTTGTATGATGTCTCATCATTGTCATTATCTTGAGTGAAATTATTAATTGTGTCTATAATTTGCTGTTTCACTCAATCATTCTTTAAGATGAGATTATTTAGTTTCCAATTACTTTTTGGACTATTTACCCCTAACTTTTTGTTGAATGTAGTTTTTATTGCATCATGATCTGAAAAGAAAGCATTTACTATTTCTGCCTTCCTGCATTTTTTAATGTCCTAATATATGCCTTGAGAAATCTCACTTGTGGAAGAGATAGGATGTCCTGAAATACCTTAGGTGTGGCAGATATGGAGAAAAAAAAAGAAGGGAGGAGTATTTTACTTCCAAAGACAGGATTTTCAGGATGAAATCAGTTGATTATCTTTTGAAAATGTGACCTTAATCCACTCAAATAGCAAAAAATAGTAAAAAGCAATATAAGCCAAGTTATCTCCCACAAAAGATGTCTTTCCCCTATTTAAATGTCAACTCCTTGAGTTGCTCATAATTACTATATTCCCAACAATTGACACAGTCAGACATAGAGTAAGAGCTTAGAAAAATTAAATGCATTTTTCTATCACCTATTATAAGAGGTTTTTTAAAGATATTAATTTGTTCTTTGACATATGTTGTTATGTATTATTTTATTTAAGAGGACACAATACATTTTTCTTGTAGTTCAATCAACCCAAAGAGAAAGAGGGAGATTTCTTTTTTTCTATATAAAAGAGAAAGAAATGAAAGTTTCTAACAGGAAGTTTCTAAGCTTTTAAATTATTTATTCCTTTTTCTATATTCCAATTATTTTTGCTTGGAGAGAGATAGGGTAAGAGACGATAGTGTAGAAATGTATAGTTTTAGAACTGATTCTAAATGGGATTCAAAATGAGTCAAGCATGATTTTTAATGTGAATTTCCAAATTTTAATGGTGGCAGAAGTAGATAAAGAAAAGAATTTGAAGTTGAGGGGATGCCCATTAATTGAGGAATGACTAAAGAAATTGTGTTATATGGCTATAATAGAATATTATTGTGTTATTAAAAATGATAAACAGGATTTCAGAAAAACCTGGAAAGACATACCTAAATTGATACAAAGTAAAGTGAAATGAACCAAAAGAACATAATACATAATAATAGCAACAATGTGCAATGATCAGCTATAAATGACTCAACCATACTAATCAATACCATAATCCAAGATAATTCTAAAGGATTCATAATGAATAAATGCTATCCATCTCCAGAGAAAGAACTGATCAAATCTAATTGTAGATAAAAACATGCTGTTTTCACTTTTTAAATTATTTTGTCTATTTCTTCTTTTACAATGCAATTAATATGGAAGTATGTTTTGCATGATTGTACATGTAAAACTTATAGAAAATTGCTTACCAAATCTGGGATGGGGTAGGGTAGAGGAGGAAGGGAAAGGATTTGGAAATCAATTTTTTTTAAATGATGTTAAATGTTATTTTTATATATAATTGGGAAAATGAAAATAGTATCTTTTTTAGGATTCAAAAATGATACTGAAATGGATGCAAGTGTAATCCAGGTGGAATGATAAATATACCATATTTAAGGAAGCAAGGGCCTCCTAGTACTAAATGCTGAGAGTCCTTAAGTTCTCACATAGCTCATCTATATAGTTGTGCCATAGCCTAGGGATTTGTTACTTTTAAATGCCATTGGTTTTTGCTTTTGATTTGCATAAATCTGACTGTATTGTACAACGGTTTTCCTATAGAAAAAGGAAATATGCCTGTTCCCTTCCCATATTTTCATTAAGGGTATATTGATGAATGTATAGATCATTTTCTTTATTTCTTTGTCATTTGGGATAGATAAGTCTTTAATAGCATCTAATAATATAACATTGAGTGGCATTTTAAATCTAAAGGGCAATGTAATGTAATGGCTAAAAAAACCATCCTTTGAACCTAAGAGCCTGAGTTTAAGCCCTGTCTCTGATACATTAGTTATGTGACTCTCTGCTTAGTTGGCAAAACTTAGTTGGCACAGCTACATAGATGAGCTATGTGAGAACTTAAGGATGCACAGCATTTAGTACTAGGAGGTCCTAAGAGAGAGGGTGGGGGGAGAGAGAGAGAAAGGCATCTTTAGCTTTTTTGTGGGCATATAGATATGTTGACCTTTATATAATCATAGATCATCACCTGAAAGGGGCCTCAAAGGCCTTCTAGTCCAAACTCTTCATTTCACAGTGTTGAAACTAAGCCTGGGGATTTAAGTGTGCAAAAAGACAATAGGTAAGATTTTAACTCCAGTCAATATGACTCTAGAGACCTTGTTCCTTTCATTGTACTGCCTTATTTCCTTTACCCCCATTGATATAGTAAATGTAAATGTCTTTATTTCTTTTATCTATTTCTCATTTTAAATGAATTAAGAGCCTGCCTGAAAAAACTAGCTTTGACCTAATATAATTGCTCACAGGGTGTTCATCTCATCTTTATGTTTTCTTCTGATAGGGTGTTTACTGTGATCTTTGCTCTGAGTATTTGATGATTTAAGTGTATACACATATATGTGATTTTAAAAAATGACTGCTATATGTGTTTTATATCATTTCCTTTTATGAAGATTTAGTCATGTGGTGCCTTAAGGTATTTTTATCATTCTAAATCTTTTGACTCACTACTTGAAAAAAAAATGTCTATAATTCACAGGTGTGAGATTGAGTAATCTATAAGGTTTTTAACCTATTTCATTTCTTGATCTAAAAAGCACATTTTCCAACATATTCTGTACAGTTCCCCTGTACCTATTTTCCATTGAAAACATATATTAAGTTCTTTAAGGAATTTCTCCATCCTACTATTATTATATGTTAAACAGTATTTCTGATAGAATCACAGGATCCCATGGATACCGGAAGGATTTCAATGACTATCTAGTCCAATAGTCATTGTTTTGGATTAGCAGTGGGTTGGCAATGACTTATAAGTCAAATATGCTTCCTGCCTGTTTTTGTATGACCAACGAGGTAAGAATGCTTTTTCTGCTTTTTAGTGCAATCTTTATTTTAAGACACAAGCACTATTTTTGGAAAAAGTAACATAAAATGAAGGAGAAGAAATTAGAAAACCAATATATCTTGTGTTTATATATTGTCTCCCTTTGTTAGATTGCAAGTTCTTTCATGGCAGGGACTGTTTTTGCCTTTCTTTGTATCCCCAATCCTTTGCATAATGCCTGGAACATGAAAAACATTTAATAAATATTTGTTGGCTGACCAAACTTGATAGGAAAGGATTTCAAGCTATTGTTGTTCTTTTCAAGCCAAAATCCTAGACAAGACCATCTGCAGATGTCTCCATTTCCTTACATGTCATTTGTTTCTTAGCCCTGCAGCATCTGGCTTCCAACCTATCACTTAACTGAAACTATTCTCTCTAAAGAGAGCAACAATTTATTAATTACTAAATCTAATAGTTAATTTTCAAAACAAAACATTTTGCTTGACTGTCATGAGAGATACTGCTCCCTTATCTAAGTAAGATGTACAAGGGGATTGCTTTGTCTGGGTATATTCATATTATTCACTTTCCTCTTTTTTATATTCAAATAATAGTTTTAGACAATCCTTTTGTAAATGAATCAAATTAAAAGCATATAAATCATGCTATAACAAAGATTATGAATTAGTTGGGAAAAGGTTTCAATCATGAGATCTGATAAGATATTATGCATATACAAACTCTAGACTGACCCCCCAAAAAAAAAGTAATACCACGGACAAAATGGCTGGACTAAAGAAAATGAAGTTAATTCCATGAGAGACAAAGAAAGCTTTGTATCACAATGGGATACCTCTTGGTATTGAGAATTGTACTTGACAGGTCGGGATTTCACTTGATGGATGGTATCTGGTCTTTTCTTCTGAATAGAATGAGGTATTTGTGACAGAGAGCTAGCAATTCCAGATAAAGTGTGGTTTCTAAAAGAACAAATGTTTAAGTCTACTTAGATTAGCCTATAGATTAATTAAAAAAAAAACAATTTTACCTCCTCTTGATTTATTATTCTTTATTATTATTATCTCCTCTTGAACAGAATTGCTGTGTTGAACTTTGCCTCTAAGCTTGAGGTAAGACTAAACAATTTTGCTGAATACTTTGCATGATGATGTGTTCAAGAACCACAGTATATGGCACTGGGTTATACATTGTAATTATGTTTTAAGCAAAAATAAGTAAAATTGGATTTCTAGAGAATTAAGCTTTACACTTAAATCCTCATAAAGGATTTTTGTTATTAAGAGGATCTCCTGACATGGAGGACCAAAACAGTGAAAATGTTCTTTGTGTCACTGGATAATTTGAGAGGTTTTAAAATATCGAGGAAGGCAAACAGACTTCTGCTTGTTTTACATACATTGGCTGAATCAGTACCACATTGTAGCTTCTCTAGAGTGACAAAAATTCTGGGAAATACCTAAGAATGGATGTTTCAAAATGTTTCAAAGGAACAGAGAGAAAAAATGTCAAATCTCCTGAAAATGAAGTCTAAAGATTTTGTAAAATGCACATATTAGATAAAGATAATACCTGTAGATTGTTTTGATCCAGTGTAAGGACTTTGCCATGCCACAATATTATTTTTCTCAGCATTTCCACATCCCTATGCAAATGTATCCTTTGAATTCTAGATAGGATATACCATGAATTATTATAACAGTGGTTGGAGACCAAGGTGAGGAAATGAGGGAGACTAATGGAACGTTTTAAAGAATGGGTAATTTATTAGAAACACATGAACTCAGAGAGTTCAGATGTCACAGAGATTCAGGAGTTACCTTCTACATGAAGTCTTTCGGTGTTTATGCCTTCCCCTCAAAAATTATTTTGCATTTATTTTGTGTAGTTTCTGCATATACTTACATAAGTATCTAACTGGTGAAAAAATGATGGAAAAGGAAATATGGGAATCAGATTAGCATAATTCTTTAAACTTTTATCAACCTTTTATAGTTCATTGGCACTTTTAATATGCTATCTCTCTTTAATGAGCAGCTTTCACACTGAAACTATCTTCCATAAGAACTATGGAAATGGAAGGCATGGGAGATCCATTTTGTGTTTTTATCCATTTCATGGGTCTCCATGATTAAAAGAGTCTTCATTCAGTGGCCAATCTACTTGTAATGAATCTCTCTGAAATTAGCTAGGATACTCCTTACATACCTTACATAGTCAAGGGTTTTAATGCTTGGTGGGATCTAGCAGAGTTTGTTGTTCTCTAGAAGAACTTTTGTGAACTTACAATATTCCAAATGAATCATTTGAGTAGCACTTTAGCAGAGAATTCTTTTAGAGCTTCATGGTTTTTGAATGAGTGATTAGTAGATGATAATAAATCACAAATAAAATTTTCAATATTCACGTATTCTCAAAATTGTTCACTTAAAAGATTACCAAACTCTTTTATAAACATTTATTATTACATTTATTATAAATACACATTATCACATGCCTCAACCATAAGTCATTGTTAATATATTGTGAATAGCTTAGTGTTTTGAAATTGGGGGCAAAGTTAATGATTAAGTCATTTTATAAAATCAAATGATCTCAGCTAACTAACTGGCAATAAGTCATTGGTTTTAGTATTCAGCATCTTGTGTCTCAATGTAGGAGTCTCAGGTTAGGATCAAAAGTTCAAAGATTTACATTTGAAACAGACTTCAGAAGTCATGTAATCCATTCCAGAAGAGTTAAATGACTTACATAGAACTATAACCAAGTAGTAAAAGTTTTAACAGAAATGAGTGTTGTGTTTTAATAAAAGTTTTTTTTCTGATTCTATAACTATAATGATATTTTAAAAAACTTATTATTGATATAATCAATTATATTAATAATTTTCTTCATGTTAAACTATCCTTGCATTTCTGGTATATACCCTACTTGCTCATGATGTATAATCTTTATATTATTCTAATCTTTTAGCTAGTATTTTATATAGGATTTTCGCATCCATATTCATTAATGGAATTGGTCCATAATTTTCTTAAATATTTATTTAATATTAGAATTAGTTGACCTTTACATTTATTTATTTATTTATATTTTGCTAAGGCAATTGGGGTTAAGTGACTTGCCCACAGTCACATAGCTAGGAAGTGTTAAATATCTGAGGTCAGATTTGAACCCAGGTCCTCCTGACTTCAGGGCTGGTGCTCTATCCCCTGCGCCACCTAGCTGCCCCTATCTTTAAATTTTTGAGAAAATTAACTTATTAATTTTTCTTAGGAAGCTCATTTTATTATATATTTAAAGGAATAGCAAGTTGTACATAGTAGATTTGCAGTTTCATATATATCGTCTTTATTTTTATATTCTACTATATTTTATTGTTTAAGTTCAGAATAAAATTAATAAAATAAAAAATAAATAAATGGCAAAAAAGCTGTTACAAACCTAAGATTGGAACCTATGCTAACTCCAAATTCAGTACCCTTTCCACTACATTATTCTTTTTGCCTTAGTAGAATAGCACTCCAAGTATACCAAGAGGCCACAGAATAAACAAAATTTAATTGTAAAATTCATTAATATACTCTGTAGAAACATGTTACTAGACCAGACAATCTATTTCTGCTCCCTGTGATTTTTGAAGAACAATGAGTTTGCAATTATAGCACTGGGAACTAATGAGTAGCCTATAATTACAGTTGCATTGAGCTAAAGGACTATTAGAGCATCATTATTTCTAATAAGTTAATTGATATTTGTTGAGATTCTATTACATTCATAAGCTGTGATAAGTGCTAAAGTCTTTCCCTGTCTCATTTCCTTCTTCTCTCTCTCCCTCTCTCTGTATGTCTCTTTCTCTCTGTCTCTGTTTTTCTCTGTCTCTGTCTCTCTCTGTCTCTCTCTGACTCTCTCTGTTCTCTCTCTCTCTCTCTCTCTCTCTCTCTCTCTCTCTCTCTCTCTCTCTCCAGTCTCCTTGTCTCTCTGTTTTTGTTTGTCTCTGTGTCTCTGCCTCTGTCCTCTGTCCTCTGTTTCTGTTTCTTTCTCTCTCTCTCTCTCTCTCTTTCTCTCTCTCTCTTTCTCTCTCTCTCTCTCTCTCTCTCTCTCTCTCTCTCTCTCTCTCTCTCTCTCTTTCTCTCTCTCTCTCTGTCTCTCTCTGTCTCTCTCTCTGTCTCTGTCTCTCTCTCTCTGTCTCTCTCTCTCTCTCTCTGTCTCTCTGTCTCTCTCTCTCTATCTCTCTCTGTCTCTCTCTGTCTCTCTCTCTGTCTCTCTCTCTCTCTGTCTCTCTCTCTGTCTCTCTCTGTCTCTCTGTCTCTCTCTCTCTCTCTCTCTCTCTCTCTCTCTCTCTCTCTCTCTCTCACACACACACACACACACACACAAACCAATACAAAATATAGACTAGACCATCAAGATGTTCACAATATGGTTAGAAAATATGATTCAGCAATCATACATTAAATTCCAAACTATAACATGGCAAATAATTGATTTTTCTCTTCTTCATCCCCTTCTAGGGTCTTCTATCTTCTGTAGATAAACATAGGTAAAATCACTCTTGCTCTCTGGGCTTCTCCTTTACTGATATAAAATGAAATGATTGAAACTCATGATCTCTAAGATCTGATATTCACCTCTGATTTGTAATTCTAAGATCAAATTCTTAGCAAAAAATTGTATGCTGGGTCATGTGGAACCAGCAGAGGGCGCAGAGAAATTACTTGAGCAGTAAGTTTTATGTAAACTTTTTATACAATATGTTTAGGCTCAGAGATAAAAATTTCAAGAAACTAGCAATGTAGATTTAGGACTGGAAGAGACTTTCAAAGTCATGTAATCCAAACCCTTCACATTACAGATGAGGAAATAAAAGTCCTGAAGGACTAAATAATTTTTTCAGAATCATATGGGGAATAGGAAGTAGAGGCTAGATTTATACCTACAGCTTCTAAATTCAAACCCAGGCTCATATTCCATTAAAACCATAGTTTTTCCTCTATTGGCTGAATACTATCCAATTTAAGAAGCCAGTATTATTTGAACAAGGAGAATTAGGTAATGGTTTCCAGGGGTTTTATCCAAGCTTTGCAACAAGAATTTAGCTTTGCTTTTTCTAATCCAAACAGGTTTTTAATATAGTTTTTCAGGGATGATTATTCTATTTTACATAACCTAGATTTTTCTCTGTATAGATAATCTTTGACTAAGAATATAACAAGGGGCAATTTTAATGAATTGAAATCCCTCATTCTGACTTCTCCGTGGACAAGGTAAAGATTTCAAACCTAAATAGAATTTGGAATTTTATTCCCCCAAAACATTCTCTTTCTGCCTTCATAAATTTTTAGAATTTCATGAACCAGCTGAGGTTGAGGGATAGAGGATTTCTGAATTGAAGGAAGAAAATATAACCAGACAAAAAATCTGTTTCGAAGAAGGATTTGAATATGTATGTCATCCAAGTGATAACATACATTAGAAAATTCCTGGTTCAGAGGAAGTCAAACTATTCTTTCAAAGATAGTTCCAGTTTATGAAGTTCTATATTCCCTTCTCCTCCACTGCTTCTATCTCTGTCTGGAAAGGACAGAGCTTTATTTCTAAATGTTTTTCTGTTCTTACTTTATTTTATTATTATATTACATATTATTTTATATTATCTCTAATTTCATTCATGTCTTTGAAACCATTTTTCCTTAACATAAAGTCTAAGATTTATCATAACTTCACTCTGATGAATACCTATATGTTGGTTGTATATAAAAACTGCAAAAGAAAAGCACCAGTGACCAGCTTGATATTCATAATACCTGAATAGGATATACCTCTAAAACTTGGTCTTAGCTAGACAGGATCTAGACAACTACAAGAAAATTTTATGGTAATGATTTTTAATATTTATAAGCTCTTAGTTCTGTTTTTTTTGCTTCCTTGCTTGAAAAGGACCAAATTACATAATGATATCATATTGGGGTCAAGGTACAGTGTGTCTAACTATGTATGATCAGACCAATATAAACTGGAAATCATAGGTCTGCCACAGATACTTTAATATGAACATTTGGAATCTCAATTTTTTTGAGCTATTGTAATTCTAAATAAAACAAAATAGAACATCTTCTATACAGGCACGCCATGCCTTTGCCAGTGTCTCTTATGTCTCACAATCAATTCCAAAGTTCTTCAGAGAGACCTTGAGAGTGTCCTTGTCTCACTTCTTCTGGCCTCTGGGTGCATGTTTTTGCTTGTGTGAGTTCTCTGAAAAATAGTCTTTTAGTCAAACATATCTTTGGCATTCAAACAACATGTTAAGACCCCTGGAGTTGTGCCTTCTGCAGTAAAGTTGGCAGTTCAGCTTGAGAAAAAATTTTAGCATGCAGTATCATATCCTGCCAGGTGATCTTCAGAATCTTCCCAGGTGATTCAGTTTCTTGCCATGACATAGGTATACTGTTTAGATTTCACAGGCATATAACAATGAAGTTAGCACAATGACTCTGTAGACCTTTAATTTGATACACAATCTAATAAGTCTTTTTTCCCCCACACTTTCTTCCAGAGCTTTTCAGACAGCAAGTTAGGTCTGGCAATATGTATGTCAATCTTATCATGTGTGTACATCCCTAGAAAGCATACTGCCAATGTAAGTGAGATTATATAGCATTCAATATTTTTCCACTTGCTATAACTGATAGTTTCTCATATGAATCACATATTTCTGACTGATGGAGAGCCTGTTTTCCTGGTGTTGATTATCAGATCAAAATTAGCACATTGGGGTGAAGCAGATAATTTTTAGGATTTAGCAACCCTCATACCAATAATACTAATCTTCCATGAGTTGTTTCCTAATGCAAACCTTCAAACCTTGCCAGATATTGTATCTCCTGTTCCATTAAAATTTATTAAGATAAGCATCTGAGGAGCTCTGACAGGAAACGTCTGAAGATTACTGAATCCTTGAAACATAGAGTTGGATGGAATCTTAAAGGTCTCATATCTTAATATTCCTACAAGATCTCTCATCCAAATCCTTCTATACACATCTTTTCTGAATAGACTACTTTCAGTTCATTGTTGACTGATAATTCAATTTCAGAGACCACCCTCAATTCATCTGGAGATTACACCCTAATCTTGAGCCATTGAATCAGTATATGTATGGTAGAAGTTCAATAAAAGTTTCTCCTTTGCTTCTGTTTCTTTACTGAATTCCCTTACAATTCAGTCCTCTTTGCAATGGCATTATATTGCAACAAAGCTTTGCCCTTGATTAGGAGATGGTTCAAGCCTGCAAAGTCTTTTGAGATACCCTCACAATACTGGTCTGAAACTAGACTTTTGGGGTCTCCCATTTCCAACCTCAACATACTCATTAGTTGTGTGATCCTAGGCAAGTCACTTAACCCTGAATGCCTCAATTTCCTCAAATACCAAATGAGATGGAGAAGGAAATAAAAAACTACTCTAGTATGTTTGCCATGAAAATACCAAATGCCATCACAAAGAGTAGAAAACAACTTAGACAACAACACAAACAACCTCATACATGCCTTAGAGATAGCAAGCTAGCACAAGGAATAGAATACTGGATTCAGGAAGATCTGCATTCAAATATAGTCTTAGACCCTTACTAGCTAAGTGACTCTAGACAAGTCACTTAAATCTCTGCCTTAGTTTCAACTATAAAATTTGATATTACAATATCATTTAATTTGCAAGATTGATATGAGGATCAAATGAGATAATATTTGTAAAAAGTAGTGAGCTTAGAACAAGGCACATAATAGGTGCTATATAAATGTTTATTTTCTTTTAATCTTCAAAGAGTTGAAATCTGCCTTCCTGTAATTTCTGTAAATTATCCTCTGACTTTGAACAGGTTCCTTTTCTAGATCCTGATCCCCGACCAGATAATGCTTCACATATTTTTTAGATATCCACCTGAGCCTTCTTGCTACCTTCCCTGCCATTCTAATCTCTGTTATCATCTCAATGCTGATGACTCCCATAACTTCTTGTTTCTACCTTATTGTAAATCTCCAAATGCCTTTTAAACATCTTGAAATAGATGCCTTGTACACATCTTAAATTCAATAGTTCCAAAACTAAACTCATTATCTTTTCCCCAAAACCATCCCCTCTCCCAAACTGTCTTCTTACTGTTTTAAGGACATTATCATCTTCCCAGGTCCTTCGGTTCAGACCTAAGAGTCATCCTTGACTGCTTACTCTCTCTCACGCTTATATCCAATCACTGGTCAAGTTCTGTTTTTTCTACCTACATAATATCTTTTATATACTCTTCCTTCTCTTCCTTCATCTGCTACCACTTTGGTCCAGGCCTTCAACATCTCATTCCTGGACTATTGTAACAACTCATTGGTTGTTTCCCTGCCTCCAATCCTTCCCATTCTTATCTGTACTCTATTCATCTGTTGAATTGATCTTCTTAAGGTTGGACCATATTTCAATCCTGCCTGATTCTTCATAACCCCCTTTAGGATTTTCTAGGCAAAGATACTGGAGTAGTTTACTATTTCCTTCTAGCTCATTTTACAGATGAGGAAATTAAGACAAAGAGGGTTAGGTGACTTACTCACACAGTTAATAAGTGTCTGAGGTAAAATTTGAATGCAATCTTCCTGACTCTAAGCCTTGTGCTCCACTGTGTCACCTACGTGTCCCTGACTATATTATCCACCTATCTATCCATCATATAGTCAATCTACTTCAGTGATTTGATTGGCTGTTATCTCAAAGACCAAATAAAATTTCTTTTGACTTTAAAAACCCTTTCAAAGCTCTAACCTAAACCCTGCTTACCTTTCCAAACTTTTCAAATCTTATTCTGTAATTCTATAATGATGTTCCTTGAAAATAATACTCCATTGCCCATGAGCTGGAGAATAGCTGAATAGGTTATGGTATATGAATGTTATGGAATCTTATTGTTCTGTAAGAAATGATCATCCTGGAAGGACTTACATGAACTGATGCTAAGTGAAATAAGCAGAACCAGGAGACCACTGTATAAGGCAAAAATAAGATCATGATCACCTGAAGGACATGGCTCTTTTCAACAATGAGATGATTCAGATCAATTACAATGATCTTGCGATGAAGAGAGCCATCTACCTAGAGAGAGGACTGTGGGAACTTTGTATGGTTTAAAGCATAGCATTTTCACTATTTTTTTTGTTGTTGTTTGCTTGCATTTTATTTTCTTTCTCATTTCTTTCTGGTTTGATTTGATTTTTCTTGTGTAGCAAGATTATTGTATAACTATTGTATGCATATATTGTATTTAACATATATTTCTACCATGTTTAATATATATTGGACTACTTGCCATCTAGGGAAGGGGGTGGGAGGAAGGGGTGGAAATTGGAAAACAGGATTTTATATGGATTAATGTTGAAGGATTACCCATGCATATGTTTTGAAAAATAAAAAAAGGTTTTAATAAAAAAAAAAGAAAACAATACTCCATTTCCCAACTTAGAGAGTTTTCCCCCGTTGTAGTACATCTTTGGTATACTCTCCAAGTTTAGTGGAATTATGTAAGCTCTATCATCTCTTAAGAAACCTTTTCCCAATCTCAATACTTTTAGCTTCATTCTGAAATTATCCCTAATTTATCCTTTTTATACCTTATTTATGCATAGTTTGCATGTTGTCTTCCCTATTATATTGTTAGCTCTTAGAGAAAAGAGATTATCTTCGTATTCCCACTTAGCACAATACCTTGTAAACAGTAGGTGCTATATAAATTCAAGTTAGTTGACTATGCATATGTTGTTTTCCTCCCACCATGACTTTCTATCTCTTCCTTGAGCATAGTAATAAGCTCAATATTACTGTTGTAATGGATATGTTTAATTCACTACTCCTGAGATTTTCAAGCCAATATTTCCTTCCCACATCTCCATTTTTTTGTGTATGCTGTCTCTTTCTATTAAGATATGTTTTTTGAAAGCAGAGACTATTATTTTGCATTTATATTACTAACATCTGTTATAACTTTTTTACATACAGTAGTTGATTAGTAATGCTTATTGGATTAGGTTATTTATGAGAATAAAAGGAAATAAAATGAAAAGAGAAAATGGAAGTACAGATCATTTTTTCAAGGTTCTAGAATGTCAGGAAAATACATTTAGTCTTTATTTAGCAAACACTTAGTGAAAATATTAAATGTTGTTGAATTATGGTTTAAGAACCAGTTTTGAATGTGAGATGATAGCAGAAAGGCTAAATGAATTAGGATACATGAATATAACAAAATATTACTGTACTATCAATAATGATGATTATAAAGAACATAAAAATGGGAAAATGATTTAAAGCAAAGTGAAATAAGAACAAGGAAAAATATGCAACACAACATGTTGAAAAATAACAACAAATAAATCAAATTTAAATGCTGTATAATAATAATTACCAAACTTGACCCCAAAGAAAATATAAGAATTCACCTTTACCCTCTTCTTTAGTGATAGAAGGTAACTCTATGGCTCATGCCTATCTCTCTTGCCTGTTAACCATGTGCTTAGAGCTAGTCTTGGCTCTCCTTTTGTAGTATTGACAGGTCGCAGAATAGATGGCATTACCTTTGCCCGTGCAGTAAGCTTCCTCTGGGCATCTTTCCCCCCATGTAATGTTGCTCTCCTCCAGGACATTTCTTGGAGTGAGGAGGTTAGCCTCTCTCAATGTTTTTTATTCTTCTGGGTCTTATCACAGAATATTAAAAGTAGTTGTAATTCCTTTGGAGAAAAATGGATATGAAAAAATGCATATGATGTCAGAGTTGGTTGACATGTAATTAATTTTTCTGAAGGATTTATTATTTTTATATGGAATGGTTCCTTTGGGGGAACATCAATGTATCAGGAAAATGAAATATTCATATTTGTTTAAACGTTTTGATGATAGAAAATAATTATTGTGAGAAATATTTGATGGACAAAGAAGGGTAGAGCCCGCCATAGAGTCCTACATATAAAAACAAATGGATGGCCTCCTAATCTTTCAGGATTCACTGAATTTCTCTATATTTTAATTTACTTATCTGTAAAATAAGGGTGGTCAGACTCATTGATCTTTATAGTCACTCCCTAATGTAAATTGATTAACCTATGAACCTTTCCATCTTTCCATGTTAATTTGCATAAAATCTCTAATCTATGCATAGGACAAAACATTTTTTGTAGCTTTCGTACACCCACAAAACTTTACTTCATAATTTTATACATTATTTTAAACTGCCTCTTCATGTAGCCTATGTCATAGCTTCTTAAACATTTTCTCCTTTGACCCTTTTTTGGCCCAAGAAATTTTTATGTGACCCTGGATGTATATGTATATAAAATAGGTATACAAATCAAATATTTACTACCAATAAAATTTTATTAACCCCCCCAAATTCGATTATAAGATCTCACATGGGGTCTTTGAGAAACTGGGCTGTACATGAGGTGATCACTGTTATCTTTGCTACTTGTTCATTTTTCTTATTAATTCCAACTTTGGAATTCCAGCTTTTGGAAGGCACATGCTCTTATATTTCCTCATAAATTACTAAATTACATCTCATCAATCAATTATCTCTGAATCCTCATTTCAGTTTATTGCATAGTTTTTTTAAAATACTTGGAAAAAAAATCTCTTTTTTCCCCCATAAGTTTTTACTCATTGATCTATATCAATTTTCCAGTCTCCCAAACTTAAATATGAAGCTTATTGACTATCTAATTTATTAGTTGTGTGCAAAACAAGGAAATAAGGAATTTTAAAGAAGGATTTATTTGTCCACTTTTTATTATTTGTTATATGGGATGGCTCCTTTAGGAGAATATTTATTTATAGAGATTATCTCATTTACATATACCTGACATGTAATAGGCACTTAATATTCATTGATTGAGATTGATTATAAGAAAGATTATCTCATTAACCATCTCTCTTATTACTGATTTCTTAGTTTTCAGTATAATCCCACAATTCATCCAAAATTATGGCCAAAATTTATGAATTCTCTCTAGGATATTTTTTTCTCTCAGAAGTTAAATTCATCCCTTCAAACAATTTTTATTCATACTCTTTCTTTCTGACAGCTCAGCCTTTCAGGAAAGCAGTCTCTTAGTTGCTTGTGTTTGTATTTCACCCAATCTCTTTGAAGCCATTACAAACTGCAGAATCATTGTTAAACTGACAATCTTCTCAAAGATGACAGTTAATAACTGCCCCAGATTCAATTCCTTCTTTAAAATAGAGCAACTTCTCTGGAAAGGACCATTAAAATTACATAATCAAAAGATTAAAGAAAATTACAAAAAATAAAATGGACAATTTTGGTTTTATAATTTTTTTTTAAATTTGAATAAACAAAACCAATGCAACTAAAATTAAAAGGGAAACAGGCAACTCTGGGAAAAAAACCTTTCTAGGAAGTTGATTTTTTTTAAACTTAAGTTGTCATATTCAAGATCAATAAGGAAATGACTAAAATTTATAAGAATGAAAAGCATTCCCCCAGAGATAAAAGTTCAAAAAATATAAATAAGCAGTTTTCAAAAGAAGAAATCCAAGATATCCACAAGCATAAAAACATTCCAAAATACTTATCATTTAAAATACAAGTTAATGTAAACTAAGGTTCTACTCCACATCTGTCATTTTGGTAAAGAGAATAAAAATAAAGAAAATGACAAATGTTAAAGGGAGATTGGGAAAATAAGAATGCAAATGTACTTTTGAAATTGTGAGTTGGTCTAGCCACTTTGAAAAGCAGTTTGGAACTATGTTCTCCAAATTACTAAAATGTGTGTCCTGTTTGACCTAGATACACTTCTACCATACTTATAATCCAATGAAATCTAAGAACAGAAATGAAACAAACCCAAAACAAATAAACAAACAGAAAAGCCATATGTACAAAGTTATGTTATTTACAGTTGCTATTTTCTTGAATTGGGATATAAAGAATGGGTAAAATGGCAACCATTTAAATGGACATAAGAGAAGAGGGCATTTTTATCTCAAGGGAACATTATGGATCAAAGTAGAAAGTTATGGAGCATACAGGAAGACATTCAATAATGTCTGTAATGAATAATTAATGAAAAAACTCATATTAAATGGGGTGGGATTAAGAATAGAAAAGCAAGACAATCCCTGATCTCAAGTAGTTTATGCTCTAATTCTGGGTCACAACACATACAGGAGGAGGTGTTGGCATTAGGATGAATGGAAAAAACCTATGACCACTGCAAAAAACAATCCAAAAAAATCTATTCAGATAGTAGAACATGTTCTTCAGTGACATTTCCATTAATAAAATCATATTTGATTTTGATGTTGAACCATTTGGTAGTGGCAGAGGACTTAGAGGATGAGAACATTAGTTTGTACCAAATAAATAGCATAGCATCATATTTCAAATTATACTACAAAGTAACAACTATGAAAACAATTTGACCCTAGTTTCAAAAAAATAGAAAAATCAACCAGAAGAACAAACTAGATTTATAAGACTCAGAAGAAATTTATCACAGGCTCATAGTGTTTGATAAACTCAGGGACAGAAACTAGTGGAGTTAAAAAACTCTTGGGACAATGGGAAACAAAGTTAAGTTAGCCATTCGTGAATATAGGTGTATCTTAAGGGTGGGGGTATGGGGTGGCTTAAAAGAAGCTGTAGAATAAAAGCTTACGATCAGCTCCTAATCTCTGAGATTCTTTCCTCAACATAGGGATTAAAAATAAACCAAAGACATTTTTTTTAATCAATAAACATTATTGTAATTTTTTAAAAGGTAGAATAAAGATTAAATGAAACTGTCTTGAGCTCCCCTTGACAAAAAGATGTGTCAGTGAGTAAACAGTTATGGCAAGGAAGAAGCTTAGGAAGAAGAAACTCTCTAATGTCTCTAGGTCAATGCATGATTTCCAGTGTTTTTCTTTTCCATTATTCCGTCTCAGAGTCAAACTCAAGGAAAGTATTCCCCTGAAGAGATCAGTTGGGAAACATTAATTCTTCCCATTCCACAGTAGAGGGTAAATTGAGAGACAAGCTAGTTTTTTCTTCAACTATGCAACTACTTGTCTCCCACCCACTCTTGTGCTTCCAACCACTGTTTCATATAATATATTTTCGGTAAGTAGGAAAGTTTTTCATCAGTCAATAATTAATTATTATTAATCTTCCAAGCATCTTGTAAGGTCTATCTACTGGATATGTGGAATGAGTAATGTTTATTCAGAGAGTATACAGCCCTTATTAATGACAATGGCACAAAATAGTCATGTTTTGTTCTCTGTCCAAGAACCTCATTTATACTCTGTATATTAGTTGTATTTGCATTATCTTCATGGAAATCGTAAACAAAATAAAATCTTAGTCCAGAAACTATGAACTATTTATATTTTCTCCTAGTACATTTTTCTTTCTGTTTATCAACAAGGATTTTTTAAAGTATTAGGGTAAATAATCTTATATGGTCTCAGAGATAAAGATGATGGTTAAACTGTATTATGAAATTAATCTTTTGGTGAAACTCAGGAAGGGGAAATTGTCCAGGAGGAAGAAGAGTCAACAGTGTCGGGTGCTAAAGAGAAGTCACAATGATGGAGACTACATTGTTTTTTCTAACTTAAAAAAAAATTAACAAAAATGAACTTTTCACCATTATATCCAATCACTGAGATAAAAATAGTTTTTGTAACAAATATGTACAAAGTTAAACTAGTTGTGTCCATGATATATATGCCTGGGGCAATAAGGTAGCACAGCTGATACAGGATCTGGCTAAGAAGCAAGAAGACATTAATTCAAATCTGGCTTTGTACATTTCCTAGCTCTGTAGCCCTGGGTAAATGACTTAATCTCTATTTGTCTCAGTTCTTCATCTGCAAAAGAGGGTTGTTGTAATGATCCCATGAGATAATAATTGTAAAGCCCTTAGCATAGTGCCTGCCTGAAATATAGTAACATCTATGTAAATTTTAGCCATTATTTTTAATGACCATATCATTGTTATTTTTCTATATCTTGAGTCCATCACCTCTCTCTCAAGTATGTAGGTCACAATCTTAATTATAAGTATTTTTTTCTAGTTTGTAGATAATCTTTTGGTATTTTGATTGATATGGCCCTAAGTACATAGATTTATATAGTACTGTCACTTTTATTCTATTGGCTCAATCTACTCATGAGTAATTAATATTTCATTTAACTTTATCTCTATGTCAATAAATAGTATTTGATAGCCTGTATTTGCATAGTTCCCATGTGTATGCCTTGCTAGGTCAATTCCCAAGTATTTTGTATGTATGTGTATATATATATATTATATATATATATATATATATATATATATATATATGTGTGTGTGTGTGTGTGTGTGTGTGTGTGTGTGTGTGTGTGCGTGTGTATGTATATTAAATGGAATTTCTCTTTCTATTTATTCTTGCTGGATTTTATTGATAAAATACAGCTTATATGGATTTATTTTATGTCTTGCTAAATATTGGTATTAATTCCATCTTAATTCTTCAGTGCTTTTCCTATTCATTTCTTTAATTCAGTTCTATTTTTATTGTTACTTTGTCTGAGATTGTCATTGCTAATACTGACTTTTTGAGTTCAGCTGTTACCTAGTAGATTTTAAATAAGTTCTTTTTCTTAACTCTATGCTAAGTTTTCTGTTTAAATGTATTTCTTGTAGACAGTGTATCACTGTATTATTTTCTAATCCATTCAGCCATCTTTTTCCATTTTATGTGTGAATCCATTTCATTCATATTCACAATTATAATATTAAATTATAATCCTCACATTTTATAGATAAGAGAACTGACTTCCATAGAAGTAATGTGACTTGTCCAGTCAATCAAAGTTCATAAATGACAGAGTTTATGAATCAAAATATAGGACTTTTTATACTATATTTTATGTATACCTCCTCAATTGAAAGATAAGGTGCTATAGTGGATAAAGAACTTTCCCTAAAGTCAAGAATATCTGGATTCAAATCCTGCCTCTTGTATATCTTGTACATATCTTGAATGTTTGACTTTGGATAAGTCATCTAGCCTCTCAGTTCTGTAAGCAATACTCTAAGACTAAAAAACATCAACCTATATTGCTAGAGGAAATTTCTTCATGTGGAAATCACCTATACCAATGAAACCACAAATATAGTCCTGATCCTCATAGTTATACTATCTCCCTTGCCCAAATTTGTGTCCTTTAGATTGTGTATGTGTGTGTGTGTGTGTGTGTGTGTGTGTGTGTGTGTGTATAAATTTGTTTATGACTCTATTTCACCCCCTATGAATAAAGGGATAGGCACATGTGTTAGGATTACCAGGTAAGAACTCAGGTTGTCTGGACAGTGACAAGGTGAGAATTCAGGTTGCCTGGACAATTACAAGGTGAGAACTCAGGTTGACTTGACAGTTCTCTGGCTCAGACCTTTGACTCAGGCCTTTAAAGGGAGTTTACACCTTAGGAATTCTAAAAGGAACAAGTTCATTGGTTGTAAGTAATTCCCACAAGCCCCTGGGAGTACCCACAAGTCCTTCTCTGGGAGGAGGTTTCTTTTCTGTATAATCTTTTCCTCTATGAGCAGGTTTCTTGGGAGGCTTCTCGAGCCTCCAGCCAGCCTCTTCATCTTCCTGAATCCTGGCTCTGAATCTCCTCCAGCTCTTGTCCTTCCCCCATCCAGACTGCTCTTCAGGCTCAATGTTGCCTCTTTTTATCCTCCCATACACCACTTACTTCGGGATTGCTCTCTATGGAAACACATCTAGACAGACATCACTCAGCAGACAAGATCTTTGTGGCAGAAGACACTCGTTCTGGGAACATTCCACTTACTACAGGCTTCCTCTCTGGGGAAGCACGGCAAGAGAAAAATTGGACATTTAATGCAATAGAGGCCGCTGAAGCATTCCTGATGAAAAGACAAGAGCTGAGAAGAAAATGTGAGTCTCAAATAGAAGACTCAAAAGCAACATTCAAAGGAATGAAAAAAAATCAACACAACTATATAGTCCAGAGAGGAAAAGACTTGTGGTAGTAGATACCTTTTCAGGATTCACTTTTGCAGTGCCAACAGCAAAAGAGACAGCCCGTGTGGTCACTGAATTCCTTATCCAAGCATTTGCAATTATGGGCGTGCCACAAGAAATAAAAACAGATAATGGACCTGCATACAGTTCTAAACATTTTGCACACTTCTGTGCGCAGTATAAGATATTACACATTACTGGAATACCTTTTAATCTGCAAGGTCAGGCAATAGTAGAGAGAAGAAACAGAGACATTAAGACACTCCTCCAAAAACAAAAGAAAGGGGGAGTCACAGGTAGCCCTAGGGAACTTCTAAATTTAGTCCTCTATACCATTAATTTTCTAATTTTTGACAAAGATACATTGGCTCCGGCAGACAGGTTTTATAACCCACCAGAAGGGCAGTGTCCAGTGCGAGCAGCTCCACTGTCCTTAGATAATCGCCAGGTGATGTGGAGAGACACAGAAAGTGGTGAATAGGAAGGGACCAGATAGGTTAACTGCCTGGGGGGAGAGGGTTTGCTTGTATTTCTTCAGATGGAGAAGGAATCAGATAGGTGCCAATGAGTCGTATTTGCCTTGTCCATCAGAGAGAGACAGAAAAAGAGAAAGACCTCAAAACAAAGGAGAAAATCTAAGAAACATCTGATACTGAAAGAGCATGGCTAATAAGAAGACTGTTAAAGAACTTTAAAAACCAGCAGGAATCATTGGACTTCTTAACACAAGATGAGACTAATGGACAATGGACTTATGAACATTTATAAATTTTCAATTTATGATTATTTGATCATGTTATTTGTTATATACTTCTAGCATGTATTATGTTACTGTGTTACTATGTGCTTATGTAATTTATGCAATTATGTGTAATACCTCCCATATTGATGGATTTATGTTTCAAGGTCATGACTATCCTATGTTCTAAATCAAAAGAAAGGGGGAGATGTTAGGATTACCAGGTGAGAACTCAGGTTGTCTGGACAGTGACAAGGTGAGAATTCAGGTTGTCTGGCAATTACAAGGTGAGAACTCAGGTTGACTTGACAGTTCTCTGGCTCAGACCTTTGGCTCAGGTCTTTAAAGGGAGTTTACACCTTAGGAATTCTAAAAGGAACAAGTTCATTGGTTGTAAGTAATTCCCACAAACCCGTGGGAGTACCCACACACATGGAAGACAGGGATTAGTCATTGTGATAATATATCACTGAGAACCCAAGGCAACTTCTTGTCTTAAGGGTATTATAGTGCCATTACTTATAAGACCTTGACTTTTAGGGTTTCACATCATTACAATACTATCAAGAAAATACAGAACAAGCTGGCGACTTAAAAAAATACCACAAAACTTCATTTCAATTAATCAAACATTTATTGAGCATCTACTATGGGAACATACTATATCAATTACAAGGAATCTTCAATGGTTATTAAAGGGGAAAAGTGGCTCTAGTTTTATTCCAAATAAAAAATCCTTCACTTTCAGAAACCAGTTAAGGTGATAGTTATGTATTACAGAGACAACACTAGTGACCCATGACCCACTACTAGTAACAACTGTTTTTCTCTTGCTAGTGATTGGTAGTGACAAATTATTCACATGGACTCTTACATTCTCTATGGTCACCAAGGTATGATAGCCCAGAATAAGTTCTTAATATTTAAATGAAAAGTTCTTTACATATGTTATTTCAGTCTCCTGAACACAATGAATTTCTTACTATTAAGACAATAACAATAATAAGAATATATAAAACATTTAACAACAGTGGTTCTAAGTTCCTCCCACTCCAGATCCAAACAAAATTAGGTTATTTTGCTTTAGTTTTCCAGGATAAATAAAACAAAAATAGGTACTGAATACTAAAACATTTGGCTCTTTTAGAAAACTTCTTCTCGGTGCTTACAAAGTATCTTGGAATCTTGCTCAGTAGTTTCCACAATTAAACCAGCTGTTGGCTTTCAAAAGAGCGACAACTCTCTTGGTTTTGGGTTCAAATTTATACTGCCTTGTTCCACTGAAGAAATATAAGAAATCTAAAAATTGAAAGATATATTTAGTAGATAAATTTTGATTTTCCATTTGAATTACTTATTAACAAAGAGTAGAGAATGGCCACCTAATTCCAGTGCTGTCACTATTTACATAAACTTGGGCAAACTATTTAACTTCTCTGGGTATCAGTTTTCTCATCTGTAAAATGAAGGAACTAGGCTGGGCCATTCTAAGGTTACTTTTAGTTTTATCAGTATCATTCTATGAAAAACAAAAATAACTTTTTGTTACTCAAATGTTTCTGTCTTTTGTTTATCAAAGAATCATTTTGCTATTAGTCACAACAAAATAGGAAATCAACGTTTCTTAGTTTGGGAGTTTTGTTATAAAAATGACTCTCTACTTACCATTGTCTCTGACAACAGCATCAACTTTGCTTCCAATTCCAGGAAAGTCATCTGTTACCAGTTTTGGATAACCTGCATCCATAGATCTCCTGTATTCATCATATCTGACCAGGAAAAAATATTAAGGGTATAAATATAAGAAAATAAAACCAACCAAAGAAACCAGTGCAATTGCCTAGTTAAAATCATCATGCCATCATCGCCAGCTAAATTTGCATATATATCCACATTATAAAAAACATGTGTCTAAATATATTGTATGCCAATTGAAAGTAGTTGGCCTACATCTGGATTCATCAAATCCCTTCCAACTCTAATCCTGGTATAATTCTGTGAACTTAAGTCTCTGGGTATGTTACACAGTATGGCCTGCTTAAATGAAATATCTTCAGGTACAAGGGACTTTTTTTTTGAAGTGTCTCTAGGTAACTAATTGTATTCAGCTTAATCTATCAAGATGCAGAATAGAATAAATGGAAGGAGACACTGGAGCCAAGAATCCTAGGTTCTTCTCCCTACTTTCTCTCTTACCCCTTCTATGAGCTTGAAAAAAAAGTTATTCCATAGCTCTCGGTGTAGATTTTTTTCATCTATAAAATGAGGACATTGGACTATATTATCTCTAAAATGCCTACCAGTTTAAATTACTTGATGATTCTTCTGCAAATCTTGATCTATCAATCAATAATCATTTATTATACTGCTTCTTCTTATGCCTGGAATGTTTAAACTCCTGCTGAATTCCTATGATAACTTAAAATGCCCAATTCAAATATTGCCTTTTACAGGACCTCATTCATCCCAGGAAAGAATGAACTTTCCCCTCAGATCTCATAAGGCACTTCATTTCATACTTTTCTTCTACTGTTAACCTGTAATACTTTGTAATAAATTATTTCTATTAGTGAGTTACAGTATCAAATTTAATCTTTCGACTTTTTATTTATCCCAGTCCATAGAACAGTGCACCTAATATTTGTTGAATGAATAAATGAGTACATTTGTAAATTTTAAATTGCTAAGGATAGATTAAATAGACATCTCTCTATCAAATCCAACACTGAGTCAACTCCTTAAGATTTCCAAATGTGGATTCTTACCTCCAGTACTTGTCCCCTACAAAGAAATATGTTTTTCCATTGTACATATCAGAAATAGAAGCATCAATTTTCTTCACAGTTGCAGGAAAACCAAAAGTGCTGTAGATGTCCTTGGGGTAACCAGGCAACATATCCTGCCCCCGGGCAACCCAATACTTGGTACCTATAAACCAAAATTCTTTTATAAGAAGGTTTTCACTAGACTTGAATTGATAAGTACAGGCTTAGTCCCCAAAACATCACTTCTCCTGTCAATATGCTAATAACCAAAGTCTACCAACTTATCAAATATAAATTTTATTTATACCAATATTCCTGTCTAAACAATTGTCCTTATGTAACATTGTTTGCCTAAGATCATGATTTTATCTATATAATACTAGTTGTAATTTGGCTATCATTTCTCATTTTTCACCTCCCAAGACTAGACATAAGCTGACTTATTCTGAGGTCAACTTCAGAAAAGGTATGCACATTAGAAAATCTCAGAATCTCTAAAGTATAAAATACTTAAGAGGGTATCTAATTCAATGAATATCTGGAAATAATAGTCAATATATATGTGATATGATAGCTGAACTTATATTGTAAAGTCAGAATATCACTATTGATGGCTCATATGTTATAAAATACAAAAGTTTTCATTCTTTTTACCAAAGTGCATTTAAAATGGCAATTAAGAATAACATAAAATCCAGTATATATACAAATATACACATATACACAATAGGCCAATAGAGTAGTTTTACAATCTCTTATCTAAGCTGAATTATTTAATACTCTTCCTTAACATTGCAACTATAAGATAGAATCAAACATCTTATCTTCTTTTACATATACCAAACATCTGATTACCTACTGGTAGCCAGATATTTGGCATCCCCACAGCCTGGGACTAGGCATATGACTGTGGTTTGAGTCAGAGAGAGACAAATCATTGGTCCTATCCAATTTGTAATATTTATTTTCTGGCTGTGTGCTAATTACTGGGGTACTGGCAGCATAAGAGCTATCATTAAGCCATTAGATGGTCTACATCTTTTTGTTGCATTCTTTGTTGATGTGACTCCAGTCTCTAGATTTTCTGTCTGAGTTCACTCTCCATGTTCTGGGATGTTTTTCAATAAGGGGGATAGCATGCAAATCTCTGTTAAACAATTCCAGTGTCAAAAAACAAAGAAACTACATATTCCACTATTGAATAAAAAATGAGTCACAAACACTTCATGCCATTTTGTTTATGACTGGAAAATTCAGAATGATTCTAGTGAACATTTGGGGGAAATCCCATGGATGAAAAAGAACAAAGCCACTCTCCTTCCTTGGCCCATTATTATGACACAGAAGGATTGAGTGGAAAATCTGAAGCATTACCTTTGAAGAACCTGACTATATCCTTTTCTTCAACTTCATGAGCAGCTTCAATTCCACTTGGAAGGCTTGGCCAGAACAGAGAAATTAAATTGACTTCTGCCTCTGAAAAATAGGGGTTTGCACGGAGGTAGAACCTGATTTGAGAGAAAGGTGAGAAAATTAAATCTAATTGTAAGCAATCATAAACAGATGTCCAATTATTTCAGTCTTGGATATAATTTCACACTTGCATTATAATAGAGAACAGTTAGGCACAACTGAAAAACTACTAAACAAAAAAATATATATATGTATTATTGTTCCAAGCTGTAAAATTCACAGGTGCCAAAATGAGAAGCAATACTTAAATATGAAGAGGTAAAAAGCGAAAACATTCTCCAGATTACAACAGCCACTTCTTTTTTACATACAGCATGCATTTAAAAAAATAATAATTATTGCTTGAGGACATGGGCAATGGCAAAATAGAAAGGGCATTAGACTGAGAATCAAAATATCTGGATTTTAGTCCTGGGTCTACTACAAACTTTCTTTGTGACCTTAGGACTTTCAAATCAAGTCTCTGGACCTAAACTTTCACTTTTACTTTGACTAATAATTTTACTAAGAACTAAGGTGCCAAAGGAAAAGTAAATTTTTTACCTGTCTTTGAAGAATATTTTTTCTCCCCGGACTGTGGTGACAGCATCAAAGGTTAATTTTTTATCACAGGCTTGTGGTGTTGTTGTCCCTGTTGGCTGGACAGGGCTATTGATGGGTCCTAAAAGACAACAGGAAAATTAATATTACCTGGGATCATTGTATAACATGAACACACAGAGAGAATGGAAGGCATATTGTTTGAAATATGAGGCAATTGATTAGTATATAGGAAACCTTTATAAAAGCTAACATAAGTTGTTTGTGTGTGTGTGTGAGAGAGACAGACAGACAGACAGATAGAAACAGAGTTGAGATTCAAAGACAGACAGAGAAAGAGAGAGAGAGTGATAGAGAGACACACACACAGAGAGAGACAGAGAGAGAAGAGACAGAGAGAGACAGAAAGAAAGACAGAGATGAGAGAGAAAGAAGATACAGAGAAAGACAGAGATAAGAGAGAGAGAGAGAGAGAGAGAGAGAGAGAGAGAGAGAGAGAGAGAGAGAGAGAGAGAGAGAGATGGATTTTTTTCCTACTTACCATAGATGGATTGAATGGCATCAATATCATCCTGAGAAAGTTGGATATCATTGGGGTCAGCAAAAGCATAGCTGGGGAACATCAAGGCACCAATGTCAGTAGAATGAGAAAGACCCAGAGAATGGCCAAACTCATGAGCAGCAACACGGTATAAATTGTAATCTAAAACAAAACAAAGCAAAACAAAAACCCAAACATATTTATGAGACACTGAAATATGTTCTACTTCAAAAGCATCCTCTTAGGACACAAAATTCCACCTCCCTACATAAGGATGAGAAAAAATACATAACACTTTTAGGCTTAATAATGCTGATGTTTGTATAGTATTTAAAAATTTCAAAGCATTTCATATGAGTCTCACAAAAACCCTGTAATATGAGCACGCCAAGCTCCATTTTATTTCTGAGAAGGCTTAGGTAAAGTGATATGTTCTTCGTTTCATAGCTAGGAAGCATAAGAATTCTTTTGAACTCAAGTGTATTTTATGTAATATGGCAAATTGCTTCTGAGACATGGTTAGAAACTTTTCAAAGTTTATATGGATGTATTAACATTGCAGAAAGGGATAAGATTTCCCTGAAGGAATGATATGTTATCCTCACATATTAGTTCTATTAGAGTATCACATTAATGTGACTTGCAGAACAACCTATTTGCCTGTCCTCCTTATTATGGATCAATCAGTGCTATCATTGCTTTAGATGGACAGCATTCCTTCCCTGATAAATAAAAGGTTTGATTCTTAAGATGTTTTTTTTAAAATGCTGCATTGAGGGGCATTATCAAAGAAAGGATTCTTGAAGGAAGAGACAAAGATGACTGAGATTTTAAGCTTGGGTAATTTGGGGGATAGTGATGCCACTGAAAGAGCAAAGTCTAGAGGAGGAACAGGAAGCTTGTGGGACAGAGTAATGAAGAAATAAAATATGCAAAGAACCTGGCTTCAGACCCAATTTTCTATTGATGATTGTCATCTTTTTTTCTCTGAATTTGTCTCCTCTTCTTTAAAGAAGGTGGATAAATTCTAAATTACAGAACTTATAGATGGAAGGGACTTTAAATAGTAGATAATGGTAGATATTTTAGAAATGATACTTGTATTCCTCCAGATGATATCATAATAAAGATCAAATAAAGTAATTTCTATAAAACATATTGTGAATTATAGTTTATTACATAAATGTCAGTATTTGTTTTGTTTGATTTTCTTAACATACCTAAGGTTTATGTTGTGGGTACTAAATGAGACAGTATTTGTAAAGTACTTAGAATATTCATTTTTTAAAAATTTGTGTTCCAATTCTTTTCCTCATTCCCTCTTCTATCTTCTCCCTCCCCAAAACAGCCAACAATCATGATTTACATTAAATATGTTCTGTCCTTTTAACTATATTTCCATATTTGTCATGTTGTATAAGGAAAATCAGACCAAAATGGGGGAAAAGACATGAGAAAGAAAAACAAACAAACAAAAAGATGAGCTTTGAGCCATATTCAGTCTCCATAGTTCTTTCTGTGGATGTTTCAATCAACTAATATTGCAACAAGATGGGGAAAGTAAAGGAGACAGATTTATCTGACTTACTTCTATAGTCTTTTGTCCAGTTTTCATCTTCATCAAAATGAGCATCCCCTCCAATATCTCTGCCTGGTTGGAAGGCATGAGCAAGAATTCCACCAGGACCATCAAAAGGAGAATTATCATAATGATCTGAAAGAAAAAAAAATTAATTCAAATCTTCCTCATTTCTCAGAGTTAGGGAAAAACCAAACATCACTAAACTAAAAGACCAGCTGATTACCTCCATAGAAAAAAGAAATCTTTATATCTGCTTCACCCTCAGAAATCTTAGTGAATGTCAAAGGGGATACATCACTCCAGACTTTAAATGCTTTCCTGATAGAATCGTCCACATCTTCCTTTGTTAAATCTGGTGTGTAGTTTTCAATGCTTAAAATGAAGAAGAATTGAACTTAGATATGTATATAAGCTTCATGGAAGCCATTTTATACTTATAATTCCTTTTAAAACCCATTCTCATCTTGTTGTTTCAGGATCCCTACCTGTAAGTAAGGTTGTTTTTTTCCCACTTAGGATTTCCTTCAGTGATGACAAACGAAAATACATCAGGGACGCCACATCTTGGCTCTTTCATTATCTTTAGAGTTTCATCATCTGGCTTCCCAGTGACTTCCAACCCAAAGAATTTCTGCATTTCCTTGAGCTTCTCAACAAATGGACTAATGGTTTTCTGCTTTAGTATTTTCACTCCATCAGGAGTCTGGGGGTCATTAGGTTTTAGGTTATAGAATTTCTCAAGATAATTCTAAAGAAAGATAAAAATATATTTAAATATTAGACATTTCCTAGATTTTTCCTTAAAGAAATCCTAGTGGTTTGGTTGGGTGAAATGATATTTATGCCAGGAGTAGTGGGTTATAGAGGGGGAATAATATTTTCATTTTTCTGTGAACTTAGAGATTTTCTGATTCTGATAATGAGTTCTTCAAGTATGATCTCAGTTCCCCTGTTTTGTGGGTATACACATAGCATTTCATTAAGAAAAATTCCCCTAATTTTTATATTTGTTCCAAAGTCAGAAATGCATCTCCTTGAAACAGATCTCGGATTGTTTAATCCTTCTCAGAAGAATTAGCAAAATAGAAGCATAATCTGCTTTGCTATTTCTGGCAGAGAAAACCTTTCTTATTATACCATTGACAAAGTCCAATACCCTATTTATTTCAAATCACTATTCTCCTCCCAACCCCTGCTGAAAGTTTCCTTATGATGAAAAGCCAAGATTTACCTGGACAATTTGTAGGTCTTGCTTTGAGGTTTTCAAACTTGCAGGAAAGCCCTGGGAGCCTGTAAGGCAGAGGATGAGCAGAGGGAGAAGGCTTTTCATTCTTGCCCTTCTCTATGGCTCAGGCTATGCAGCAGCTCTTTACCTGCCTCCTGATGACTCTCACTCTTCAAGAAGATTGTTCGTTATATAGTATTTGGGGAGCCAAAAAAACTAGTAAGTCTCTGACTCATATTTTACAACATCCTCTTGATCAGCAGTTTATCAAAGAGTGACACAAACTCAAAGCAGGTTAAATGGTCAATCTTCATGATGCAATCTTATGATTAATATAAAACAGGATGTGTATTAAAGAGACAAATACATACTAAATTACTTTCTTGTGTTTCTCTTTGTGGTATTTTGATAAAAGTGCCACATTTGTGCATGTTGTAATTTATGTAAAACTTTCTTCTTGTTTGCAATGAACTTTGTTACTTTGGTAGATAGCATTAATTTGTGACTTTGACCTCTGTAGGTATTTCTATACACTTTCTCCCTGGGTGAGAAGAAACAATCACTGCCAAATTACATAGATAAACAAGGCAACCAAAGTACAGCTGTCTAGGCATTGAAGATCACAGTGTGCTCATTTGGCCTCTTTTAGTGGAATTATGACCCTGGACAAGGTATTTGATTCTTTTTGCCTCAGTTCTTTCATCTGTAAAATGAGGTGGAGAAGGAACTGGCAACCACTGTAGTATTTTTGTCAAGAAAATCTGGAATGGGGCCATGAAGAGTGGGACATGACTGAACAACATTCTTCTCCTTCTAGATGTTCACCAACCATTTCTTCAATGATGTCTAGAATTTTCCCAGGAATTGAAGTGAAGATCATAAGCAGTTTTGGTTCCCTTCCCTTTTTTGAAAATTAGGGCATTTTCTTTCCTCTAATCTTGTGGTATCTCTTCCATTTTCTTTAATTTTTCAAATATGACATGCAGAGGTTCAATCATAAAATTTTCTAGTTCTTTCAAAATAAGAGGAGAGAATCATCTGGATGATGACTTGAATTCATTAAGGGCAGCTAAACGTTCTTTTTCAGTATCTTTACTTGACTTGAATTCATTAAAGGCAGCTAAATGTTCTTTTTCAGTATTCTTCTTCTTCAGTATTCTGTGATTTCTGCTTATTTAAAAGAGTAATCCCTTTGAAACTTGAAAACATGTTATCAGCCTTTGGGGAATCACTCACTCAACTCATACTATAACTGGGTAAATGGATCATTAGAGATGATTCTTATTATTCCCAAGGCTCTAAGAATAACTCTGTGGGTGGCTATCCACGGAACACTAGCTCACAAATCACCACCAATGGGCTTTTTTTTTTTCTTTAACAGCCAGCAGCAAATTAAATTAGATTTTTAGCATATGGACTAACCCAAATGACACAGGAAGATTAGAAATCACAAAGAATTTATCCAACCAATGGCATTATTTCCTACAAATTTTTTCCAGAAACTAGGAGGAGGAAAGGTCATGCAGTAGACTCACTGGTTAAGCCAATTGCTTTTCTTGGGCCAATAAGTTAGAGTCCTATGGTACTCTGTTCATCTAGTATACTACAAAAGCTTTTTTTTTTTTTAAGCTAAACCAGGACCCTTCTGATTTCCTTTTAATTTTATTATGTAACTTTTTTGAAAAAAATTGGTTAACTGAAGCCTGTTTCTAGGGTGAGGAATATCTGGAGGCTTTTCCTTTAATCATTTAATCTCTTTCCTTTAAGTTCCATATATTTTTAAATTTTTGATTGAATCCTTACTTGGTATAAGCCTTACAATTAAATAAAATTTGATATGGAAAGCAAAAGGCTTGTTCAATAATCAAACCAGATGATTTTTCACCTCTCACTTATTGACTGTCACTTAGTCCTTTGGGCACTCAAAAGAATAGAAAGAGCCCTAGCTCTGAAATCAATGGACATGAGTTTGAATTTTATTTTTGATACTTAATATATGACCTTGAGTTGGCATTTAACTTTATTCTGCCTCAGGTTTGTCACCAGTAAAATGAAGATCTTGGACTGGATGGCTTTTGAAGTCATCTTCAGCTCTAGATCTTTTATACTAACATATGCAAACTATTGTTCCGAAACACATTACATGTATGCACATGTACATATATATGTATATGAAGTGTATATATATATATATATATATATATATATATATATATATATTTTTTTTTTTTTTTGCAGTTGCCTGGAAAAACTGAAATATTCTTCATATCCAGCAGATGTCAGTCTTGTTGTCTCTGCCAATGACTCTGTGACTTTGGGGATCCAGTTATCAGCAGAATTAAATGGGAAGTTTGGGTTGAAAAAACATCAATGTTAAAGTTGTAAAATAAAAGCAGTTAGGTATGGGAGCTGGCTGGATATAGTCATGTCTAGGAATTTCACCAACAATAATAAATAATTGCTGGATTCAGTGGGGAGTATGAGCCCTAAGGAAGTAGGAAAGGAGGTGAGATAGGGGGTTTGTGCCAGTCAACCATAATTTCTCTGTCCTGTATTTTGTTTTATGTATCACTTAATGGCCAGGGGGAAAAAGAGTTTTGGAAAACAATGTCCCTGGTGGAATAAGATAAAAAAGAGAATTATATCCATATTTAGACTAAGAGATTTAGTTTTCCAGATCGATCTATCTGAAAAGCTAAAGTGAGGCTACAATCAACAATACAAAGAGAAGAATCAGCCTCTAGCGCTCCAACAGATTTCTGGTAAAGCCACCTTAATGAGAGTGGAAACCATCAATAATGGTTCCTGGGGTCCAACACTGAATTCTGCCCCACTTCTTGTGTATATATAGTTCATTACTAAGCTACCCACATTGTACTCTTACAGTTTTGTGTCAGTCTTCTTAGTCACCCTGGTAGCTTTTTATTGTCAACTTCTTTTTTTGGCTCATTTTCCCACCATATTTCTTGATTTGATTAATGGTGGATTCTATTCCTGCAGTTGGGATTAGGAATGATTGGGTGAGGGGATATTAGGAACATGATGTAGGAACAATCATGATTTACTAAATCAAAGAGTGGTACAGAAAAATGAGGCAAAATAAAAGCAAAAGAAGAAAAATGTAAAAAAAAAACACAGCAGCTTAGCAAAATAGGCACAAAAATATTAATGAAAATAATTCCTTAAAAAACCAGAATTGGCCAAATGGAAAAAAGAGGTGCCAAAGTTCACTAAAGAAAATAATTCCTTAAAACTTATAATTGGACAAGTTGAAGCTAGGGACTCTGAGATATCAAGAAACACTTTAAAAATTCAAAAGAAAAAAAGAAATTGAAGAAAATGTGAATATCTCACAGGAAAAACTGACTTAGAAAATAGATCAAGGAAAAAATAATTTAAGAATTATTTGATTACCTGGAATCCATCATCAAATAAAAAGTCTTGACATCATATTTCAAGAAATTATGAAGAAAAACTTTTATCCTTTTTTAACTGTTGTAAGTTTAATTTTAATACACATTGCTTTATGAATCATGTTGGGAGAGAAAAATCAGAGCAAAAGGGAAAAAAAGCATGGGAAAGTTAAAAAAATAGAAAAAAGAAGTGAGCATAATATGTGTTGATTTCCATTCAGTTTCCTTAATTCTTTTTCTGCTTACCAATGACATTTTCTGTCCAAAGTCTAGTGGAATTGCTTTGCATCACTGAACCACTGAGAAAAACCAAGCTTTTCATAGTTGATCATCACACATACTTGCTGTTATTATGTACTGCTCAGATATCCATGAAACAGAGGACAAGATGAAATTTGAAATAATACACCAATGACGACCTGAAAAAAATCCAAAAATGAAAAATCCTAGCAATAGTCAAATTCTGAAACTCCCAGATCAAAGAAAAAATATTTAAATTAGCAAGAAAGAAATAACTGAGGTATAGTGGAAACAGTGTCAAGATCATACAAGATCTAGCATCAACCACTTTAAAGGATCATAGGGCTTGGAATATGATATTACAACAGGCAAGAGATCTGGGATTACAACCAAGAATAACCTACTCAGGAAAACTGAATATAATCTGATACGGGGAAAAAGATATTTAATTAAATAATGGACTTTTAAGCATTCCTTATGGAAAGACCAGAGATGAAGGGAAATTTGATGTTTAGATACAAAATTCAAAAGAAGAATAAAAATATAAACAGGAAAGAGAAATCATATGAAAGTCAATAGGGTTAAGCTGTTTACCTTTCCCATGTAGGAAAATGATGCATGTATCTTCTAAGACAGACTGATTCTACATAATGGGAGTTAGTCAAATATATTGGAATGATGTTTTTTTAAGAGATGTAGGCAAAAAAGAGAGATCCTCTAGAACACAGGGGAAAGGAGCAAAAGAATGAGGAAAATTATCTCACAAAAAAAAAAAGGGTGCACAAGAAAGATCTTTTACGGTGAAGGAGAAAATAGTAGGGTGGAGATATGTGCAATGCTTTAACTTCACTCAAATTTCAATTGGTTCAAAGAGAGAAAATATATGTAAATACTCATAAAAGAAATCTCTCATTTAATAGGCAAGTAGGAGAGAAGGGCATAAAATGGAGAGTGATAAAATGTAGAGTAGATAAAAGAAAAAAATAGAAACAAAAGAGACTAACAAAGAATAAAAGGAGAGAAAAAATATTAACAGAAGACGGAATGATAGAAGAAAATAGACAATTTATAATCACCCATAAAATGGAAATGGAATAGATTAGAAATGAGAATGCAACAATATGTTGTTTATAAGAAACATACTTAAAAGAGATAGACACACAGAGAATTAAAATAAGGGACTGGAGCAGAATCTATTATGCTTCAGATGAAATTAAAAAGGGAAGGGTAGCAATAAAAATCTTAGAAAAAGACAATACCAAAAATAGATCTAATTAATAGGGATGACCCAGGAAATTACAACTTGCTAAAAAAAGTGATAATGAAATAATAACATTATTAAACAAATTTGTACTAAGTAGCAACATCAATGAATTACAGAAGTTAATAGATAGTAAAATTATACTTGTGGGGAATCTCCATTTTTCCCTCTGAGAGCTAGATTAGTATAACCATAGAATACATAAAAAAGAAGCCTTGCAGGTGAATAGAATCTTAGAAATTTTATATTTGATAGAGTTTAAAGAAAACTGAAAAGTAATAGAAAAGAGGACACATTTTTCTCAACTCTATATGGCACCTTCACAAAAAAAAGACTATGTATTTAAGTATAAAAACCCTTCATTCAAACATAGAAAAGTAGATGTATAAGATGCTTTCTTTTCAGATCATTATTTAATAAAAATCATAATGGGGGCAGCTAGGTGGCGCAGTGGATAGAGCACCAGCCTTGAATTCAGGAAGACCAGAGTTCAAATCTGATCTCAGACACTTAATACTTCCTAGCTGTGTAACCCAGGGCAAGTCACTTAACCCCAGCCTCAGGGAAAAAAGAAAATCATAATGGGAGTATAGGTTAAAAATTAGTTGGAAACTAAATAACCTAATCCTAAGGAATGAGTAGGTCAAAGAACAAATTATGAAAACAATTGATTTCATTAAAGTGAATAACAATGAAGCAACATTCTAAAATTCATGAGATGAAGCCAAAGAGTACATTAGGGAAAAATTGATATTTCCAAATGCATACATCAATAAAATTAGGCATGCAGCTAAAAAAACCTAGAAAAAGAATAAATCAAAGGAGAGATTAATAAAATAGAAAGTCAGAAAGTAATTGAACAAATAGATAAAATTAGGAGCTAGTTTGTATGGGAAGAAACAACAAAATAAATAAAACATTGATTATTTTGATTTAAAAAAAGAAAAAAAAACAAATTGCTATTATCAAAATGAAAAGGGTTAATGGACCAGCAATAAAGATGAAATTAAAATTATTAGAAGCTATCTTATCCAATTATATGCCAGTAAAATGGATAAGCTAAGTGAGATAGATGAATATTTTTATTATAGTAATTTTATTTATTTTTAATATATATTGCTTTATGAATCAAGTTGGGATAGAAAAATCAGAACAAAAGGTTTTCCCTTATCAGAGATAAAAAAAACAGAAAAAAGAAGTGAACATAGCATATGTTAATTTACATTCTGTCTCCTTAGTTATTTTTCTGGATACAGGTGGCATTTTCTGTTCAAAGTCTATTAGGATTGTTCTGAATCAGTGAACAACTGAGAAGAACCAAGCCTTTCATAGTTGATCATCGCATATTCTTACTGTTATTGTGTACAAAACATTCCCGGTTCTGTTTGTTTCATTCAGCATTAATTCATGTAAGTCTTTCAAGGCTTTTCTAAAATCAGGTTGTTCATCATTTTTAGTGGAGTACTGAAATAATATTCCTTTACTTTCATATACCACAATTTGTTCAGCCATTCCCCAATTGATGGGCATCAACTCCTTTTCCAATTCTTTGCTATCACAAAAAGAGATTTTACAAACATTTTTGCACATGTAGGTCATTTTCCCTCCTTTATGATTTCTTTGGGATACAGACACAGTAATGGCACTGCTGTGTCAAAGGGTATGCATAGTTTTATAGCCCTTTGGACATAGTTCCAGATTGCTCTCCGTGATGATTGAATCATTTCACAACTCCACCAGTAATACATTAGTATCCCAGTTTTCTCACATTCCCTTCAACATTTACCATTATCTTTTCCTATCTTAGCCAATCTGAGAGGTATGAGGTGGTACCTCAGAGTTGTTTTTATTTTAATTTATATAATAAATAATGATTCAGAGCACTTTTCATATAACCATAAATGGCTTTAATTTCATCTTCTGAGAATTTTCTGTTCATACTCTCTGACCATTTATCAATTAGGAAATGACTTGTATTCTTATAAACTTGACACAGTTCTTTATATATTTTAGAAATGAAACCTTTATTAGAAACACTGGCTGTAAAGATTTTTCCCAGCTTTTTACTTCCCTTTTAATCTTGTTTTTGCAAAATACAAACAGTGCAGACAAGATTAGAAAGGAAACAATAAACTAGGAAAACATTTTCACATTCAAAGGTTCAGATAAAGACCTCATTTCCAAAATATATAGAGAATTGACTCAAATTTATAATAATTAAGCCATTCTCCAATTGATAAATGGTCAGAGAGTATGAAAGACAATTCTCAGAAGATGAAATTAAAGCCATTTATAGTTAGTTGTATGAAAAGGTGATCTAAATCACTATTGATCAGAGAAATATGAATTAAGACAACTCTGAGATATCACTACCCACCTCTCAGATTGGCTAATATGATAGGAAAAGAGAATGACGAATGTTGGAAGGGATATGGGAAAACTAGGACATTAGTACATTGCTGGTGGAACTGTGAACAGACCCAATCATTCTGGAGAGCAGTGTGGAACTATGCCCAAAGAATTATCAAATTGTGCATACCCTTTGACCCAGCAGTGTTTCTACTGGACTTAAATCCCAAAGAGATATTAAAGGAGGGAAAGGGACCCACATGTGCAAAAATGTTTGTGGCAGCCCTTTATGTAGTGACAAGAAACTGGAAACTGAATGGATACCCATCAATTGGGGAATGGCTGAACAAATTGTGGTATATAATGTTATGGAATATAATTTTCTATAAAAAATGACCAACAGGATGATTTCAGAGAGGTCTGAAGGGAGCTACATGAACTAATGCTAAATAAAATGAGCAGAACCAGGAGATACATTGCAATACATTGCAATAACAAAATTATGTGATGATCAATTCTGATGGATGTGGCTTTCTTCAACAATGAGATGATTCAGACCAGTTCCAATTGTTTAGTGATGAAATGAGCCATCTACAGCCAGAGAAAGGACTGTGGGAACTGAACTTGGTTCACAACATAGCATTTTTACTCTTTTTGTTGTTGTTTCCTTGCATTTTATTTTATTTCTCTTTTTTTCTGGTTTGATTTGATTTTTCTTGTGCACCAAGATAATTGTATAAATATGTATGCACACATCGGATTTAACATATATTCCTAACATGTTTAACATATATTGGATTACTTGCCATCTAGGGGAAGGGGTTAGGGAAAGGGGGGAAATTTTGAATGCAAGGTTTTGCAAGGGCTAATGTTGAATAATTATCCACTCATATGTTTTGAAAAATAAAAAGCTTTAATAGAGGAAAAAATAAAATAAAACAATTTTGTTTCTGTTGTTTGTGCAAATCCTTTTTGGTTTAATGCAATCAAAGTTGTCCATTTTGCCTTTTATAATGTTCCCTAGTTCTTTGGTCATAATTTTCTCCCTTCTCCAAAGAATTGGTAGCTAAATTATCCCTTGTACTACTAATTTGTTTATGTTATCCTCTTTGATTCCCAAATCATGTATCCATTTTGACCTTATTTTGGTATGGGGTGTGAGATTATAGATCTATGCCAAGTTTCTGACATATTATTTTCCACTTTTCCCAGAAATTTTTGTCAAATAATGAGTTCTTATTCCAGAAACTGGAGTTTGGGGGTTCATCAAATACTGGATTGCTATATAGAACTTGATTATTGTGTCATGTGCATGTATTCTATTCTACTTACCCACCACTCTAAATGGTTTTGATTGTGCTGCTTTATTATATAGTTTTAGGTTTGGTACTGCTAAGCCACCATCCTTTGTACAGTTTTTTTTATTAATTCCCTTGATATTCTTGACCTTTTGTTCTTTCAAATGAATTGTATTATTTTTTTCCTAGTTGTATAAAATAATGTTTTGGCAGTTTGATTGGTATGATACTGAACAAGTAGAACATTTTAGTAGAATTGTCATTTGAATTATATTAGCTTGGCCTATATGAACAATTGATATTTCTCCATTTGTTTAGATCTGACTTTATTTGTGTAAGAAGTGCTTTGTAATTGCGTTCATATAGTTCTTGGGTTTGTCTTGGCAGGTAGACCTCCAAGTATTTTATTTTGCCTACAATAATTTTAAATTGAATTTTTCTTTCTGTCTCTTGCTGATAGGCTTTGTCAGTAATATATAGAAAGGGTGATGATTTGTGGGGGTTTATTTTATATCCTGCAACTTTGCTAAAGCTGTGATAGATAAATATTTAATTTTTTTAGTTGTTTCAGTCATGTACAACTCTGTGAATCCATTTGTGGTTTTCTTAGCAAAGATACCAGAGTGGTTTTTTCATTTTCTTCTCCAGCACATTTTGTAAAACAAGGTTAAATGACTTGTCCAGAGTCACACAGTTAATAAGCATCTAAGGCCAGATTTTGAACTTAGAAAAATGAGTCTGACTCCAAAGTCAGCATTCTATTCACTGTGCAATCCAATTGAACATAACAATATCAAAGATCAACAAAAATCATATTATTATATTAATAAATAAAGAAAAATATATTTGAAAACAAAATACAACACTATTTTTATTAAAAACACTAGAAAGCAAAGGAATCAATGGAGCCTTTCTTAATAAGTTGTACATATGTAAAACAAAGAACAAGTATTATCTATAACAAACTGGAAGCCTTCCCAAGAAAATCAAGAGTGAAAAGGTTGTCCATTATCACCATTGTTTAATTTTGTGCCAGAATTTTTAAATTTAAATTTAAATAGCAGTGAGATTAGAAAAAGAAAGTGAAGGACTAAAAATAGTTGAAAAAAGAAAATCATTGCTCTTGTGTCTGATATGATTGTATACTCAGTGGGCAGATAGATGGCATAGATGATAGCGTGTAAGATCACAGAAGTAAATTTGCATTAAATTAAAAAAGAATTTTACACAAACAAAACTACAGCAGCAAAAATTGGAAGCAAAATATAAAACTATGAAAAATCTTTAGAGTAAGTTTCCTGGATAAGGGCCTCGTTTCTCAAATAAAGAAGAAACTGACCCTAATTTACAAAAATAAGATCCATTCTCCAGTTGGTAAATAGTTATAGGATATGAACAGGTGGTTTTCAGAAAAAGAAATAAAAACTATTAATAGTCACAAGAAAAAATGTTCTATATCACTACTGATTAATTTATATTTAAAACAACTCTAAAACACCATCTCACACCTAAAAGATTAGCTAACATGACTCAAAATAAAGACAAATGCTGTTGAGAATGTGGAAAAATCAGAACACTAATTCCCTAGTGGTGGAATTATAACTATTTGAAACATTCTGGATAACAATTTGGAGCTCCCCCCAAAAGGCACAAATCCTTTGACCCAGCAATACCACTTTTAGATCTGTATCCCAAAATGATTAAAGAAAGGGAAAAGGACCAATTTGTATAAGTCCATTTATAGTAGCTCTTTTTGAAGGTGGTAAAGAATTGGAAATTAAGAAAATGCCCAACAATTGGGAGATGGCTGAACAGGTTTTGATAAATAATTAGGTTGAAATGCTATTGTGCTATAAGAAATGATAAGTATAATAGTTTCAGCAAATACTTGGAAACATTTATATGACCTGATGCAAACTGAAATGAGTAAAACCAAGATAATGTTTATTGTATACAGTAATAGGAATATTGTAAGGATGATCAACTATGAAAGATTTAGCTGTTCTGATCAAAATGTTTTTTTTGAGAGCCAAGAAAATGAACCAAGACATTCTAATGCTCCAAGAAATTCCAAAAGACCCAGAGTGAAAGATGTTCTTTATTTTGCAAAAGAACTGATAAACTCTGAATTCAGAGTGAAACATACCTTTTTTCCCTTTTTAGTTTCTCTTGTTTTATTTTGTTTATATTTTCTTTCACAACATGAGTAACTTAGAAAAATAAATTAAAAAAAACCTAGAAAAATCCAACATATACATTGACATAAAATGAATCTTTTTATGTTAGCCATTGCAATGATCAGTTAAGTTCCTACCATACCCTAGAACTACGGGGAAATTGTGAGAAGAGAGATAGTATATAGGAAAAAAAAACAATTTGACTTTGAAAAAAACATAGATTACCACTATGACTATCTGGGCTTTGTTTCTTAACATGATTTTATATCTTACTCCTTTGAAGGTGAATATCACAATCTTTGGAACTGGAAGTCTTCTTAGCATTTAGTCTTAATTATCTCATTTTTACAGTGGATTAAACTGAGGCCCAGAGCAATGAGGCCTTAGGACAAATGGTCAAGCTAACATGATTGGAAGCACTGAATCCAGTATCCTTTCTATTACATCATATTTACCTGTAGGATTCATACTTATAAGAAAACAACCATTCTCTTATGGAACTCATGGTCTGCCTACCCTTATCTGGTTCCTGCTTCAACGATCAAGGAGAAAAACTGATGTCCCTTGTAAGAACCTCATTCTTTCACTCATAACAATATGAATATCTTGAAGGGCTCTTTGCCTTTATAGAATTGGTAGGGATAAGATTGTGTGTTACCCGATAACATAAATTGTAAAATGTATGAGTAACTTCAATTTTGAGATTCTTCTGAAGTAATAATAATAATAATAATAATGTATCTAAAGTACCAAAGTAGAATTTTAAAATGTGGCCCAAATTCTATTAATATCTTGAATTAAAAAGTTTCCTCAAAGTTTAAAACAAATAGAAAACCAATGTTTTATTCCAGTCAGGACATTTTTTTCTATGTGCTCATTATATTCCTTATAGTGATTTGGAGAGTCATGTAAGGCATTAGACATTCATATTCCATGATCACTCTTAGAAAAGAACATTCATCTTTCTTGAAATGGGCAGGCATTCTGACTTTAAGTTCAATTAATTTGTATGTACTTAAGGGTAATATAAATATGAGTTTGAGTTTGTCCTCATATCTTTTCATTTCAGTCATGTTTGAGCTTTATAATTTTATAATATTCATTTTATTTTTTGGTATGTAGTTGTTTTTCCCATTTTTATTGCTATAATTATTTCTGTATGTCATTTTCTTGGCCATTTTTATTTTATTCTGCATCAATTCAGGTAGATATTTTGTCATCATTTCTAGTAGCAAGGTAATATTTCATTACATTTATGTACCACAATTTATTTGCCAGAACTGATGAGGATCTACTTTGGTTACAATTTTTTATTATCACAAAACATGTTATAAATATATAAAGATTCTCTTCTTATTGATGACTCTTTTGGGATATTAACTTTGTAATAGAATTTCTGGTTCAAAGGGTAAGGATATTTTAGTCACTTTATTCACATAATTCTAAAGTAATTTCCAGAATGATTATAGCATTTTAGAGATTTGCCAACATGTATTAAAGTGTCTACCATTTTATACCCATCTAACAATAACTACATCATTTTTGGACATCTTTGCTAATTTGCGGATATGAGGTGAAAATTTATAGTTGTTTTCATTTGAATTTCTCTTATTAGTGATGTAGATTTTTTTTCATATGATATCACTACTTTGGAGTTCTTTTGAAAACTATTTGTTCATACCTTTTGACCATTCATCTATTGGGAAATGACTGTCTCATGAACATATATTATAAATATTATATATATAATTGTACATATAGATTTTATGCATTATACACACACACATATATATATAAAACATATCTTAAATACCAAACACTTCTCAGAGAATTTTTTGCAAAGATTTTTACCCCCATTAAACCACTTCCTTTTTTTAAAATCTCACGTGCATTAATTTTATTTGTACAGAAGTTCTTCAGTTTCAAGTAATCAAAGTTGTTTATTTTATCTTTTTTAATTTCCTTTATTATTTTTAGTTAATATATTTAATCATTACTCTGAGAGAAATATGATCTGTTTTTCTTCTACTTTTATTATAGTACAATCTTTAGTATTAAAGCCACATAACCATTTCAAACTTTTGAGGAATACAGTGTGAGTTGGTCTGAGTCTAATTTCTTTAAGTCTGCTTTCCAATTTTTCAAGAGTTTTTTTTTTCCAAATTAAGAGTTTTTCCTAAATAATTCATGTTTCCTTTTTATCAAACACTGAATTATTTGATTTCCATTGTTTCTGATTCTCCTCCTGACCATTCTTTTCCATTGATCTGTTTTTTTTTTTTTTAACTAGACAATTTGCTATACAATATAATTTGAGATCTGGAAGTGCTCTTCCCCATTTACCCCTATTTCCTTTTATTATTTCTCTTTATTTTTGTTATTCCAAATGAATTTAGTTATTATGTTATTAAGGTCTATGAAGTATCCTCTTGGTTATTTGATTGGCAATTTTTTATAGCAAGGCTAACTTTGCTAACTTTAAAAAAAATTATTATAATAGCATAGATCATCCACAATCACTGAATATCCCTCCAGTTACTTAAGTTGTTTTTTTTCCAATTTCTTTAAGCAGAAATTTGTAATTGGATTTATATACATCTTTTTTTTTTTTTTTTGCTTTGGTAGGTTAATTCACAATTTTCAGATATTTTATGTATAGTGTAGTTATTTAGAATCTGACCTCTTTCTATTATTGCTTCTCAAATTTTGCTATTTGAGGGCTAATTTTCTGCCTTCAACATTTTTGAAGTTATCAATGCTTTCATTTTGTATATTTGCTGATTTCCTAGGGTTTTCTAAATATTCCATTGGATCATTAACAAACAGGGAGAGGTTTATCTTTACTTCACTTATCTTTGTTCCTTAATTTTTTTTGTTATGTCTTATTGCTGTTGCTAACATTTTCAGAACTGTATCAAATAATATCAGGGAGAGTAGATACCTTTGTATTACTTCCATATTTATTGAGAAAAAATTCTAATGTTTCCTAATTACATATCATGACTAATTTTTACTATAGATAGATGCTTGTTATAATATTAAAAAATTCTCTGACTATATTTTGTAGAGTTTAGCATAAAAAGGGCTGTACTTTGTTAAAGGCTTTTTCTATATCTATTGGGTTTGGGATGTTTTGAATTTTAATATAATTAATTATATTGATTGTTTTCTTAATGTTGAATCATCCTTGCATCCCTGAAATTGGTTATAATGAATGATTTCTTGGGTAACATGTTGTAGTCTTTTTGATGAGATTTTGTTTAAAAAAATTTGAGCCAATATTATATGAATAATATTGGCTAATAGTTTTCCTTCTGTGTTTTATCTTTTCCTGATAAAAATATTAGGAATATATTTGCTTCTTAAAAGCATTTAAATAGATTATCTTCTTCCTCAATTTTTGAGAATAATTTGTAAAGGGTAGGTACTGCTTGTGCTTTCTAAACTATTCTTACATCTCAAGTGTCCTTGTCAGTAGAAATGGTAAGTCATGTAGTGAATTGTTCTTGATAGAGCCAACAAACAATAAGATGTACAGACAGAGATATTAGAACAGTCCAGAAAATCTGAAACAGTATCCAATTCACATTTATTTTTCTTCCTGAAGTATATTTTTGGTGCTTATACTGAGATGCAAATATTTCCCTTACACACCAAAGAGGCTATGTGGAAGATCTGCTCAGTCAGGCATGACTGGGAAACTATTAATTAGCTATTTCATTCCCCACTTCTTCCTAAAGAAGCACAACATCATCCCACAGACAACCCTGAGGAGAAGCTCTCAGTGATCTGCCTCATCCTTAAACTGGGTTGGAAAAAGCAATTCAGTGGTCTGTCTTTTGTGTTTTTTTTTAATCTATAAAATCTATAATTTAGTCTGTGAAAGAGTAGAAGTTAATAAGAGATAGAATTTGGTGAACATAAATTTGATCTTAGCTTTAAAAGGCAATGTGGTATAGTGGAAATTTTGGGCTCTATAAAACTTTGTTCACTTCTCATTTCTTACACTAACCAGCTAATTGACCTTTTATAAACTCCTTAACCTATCTGAGCACTAATTTCCTCATCTTTTAAATAGAGATAAAGTTTTATACCTTCACAGGGGTTCAAACGAGATAGTTGTGGGGTTCAAACAAGATTGTGTATATAAAGTTTGTATAAATGTCAGCTATCATTTGCAAATTATATTAAGAGATTTAAAAGCAAAATAAATAATGTGCATAATAGAGTAGAACATAGTTTCCTGCTTTTTCACTGTTATTTATTTTTGCATGCAAATTACTTAGGCTAAATTTGGATTTATGTATTTAATAAAGCATGCCATTTATTCCCAATGTTATTTTAATGTTCATAGAAATTTCCTCTAGGCACCACAGCAATAGTCATCCTCTAGAACATCAAAAATTTCTGCTGACTCACTAACATTATAAATATTTCTTTTTCCTAATTCCTAATTAAGCAAGGGGTCCAAAAGACTTTGCAACACATTAGTTAGTCATTCTGATGCGCTAACATTTATTGATATCAGCTGAAATCTTGGAAAAACCAGTTTAGAGAATGAGAAAAATCAAGCAATATTAGTATGACAGACTTCACAGAGACAGAATAGCTGGGAAGAACTCCAGAAATCACCTAACTTAAATCAAACCAGAAAATGTTCCCTATTACAACTTCTACAGGTGGTCTACAGCCTGTCTTTAAAAGACCTTCAGTGACAAGGAACCCATTAATTTATTAATAAATAAATTTGTCTATCCCTATCAATCACTATATTAAACTGTAGGAATACAAATAGGAAAAAAAGAAGAAAATCCTGCCCTCAAGGAACTTACATTTCTTTTCTTTTCTTTTTTCTGTTCAACAGTAGTATTTGAGAATAATAGTATTGATTTGATTGCTGTTCCCAGAAGGAGAAGTAGAAAGAAGAGAATAGGGTGAAAAGAGTGAATGGCATGCATATATGTGTGGTAGTAAGGCATTAATTGTCTCAGCAATAGAAATATTGATAGTTTTTTGTCAGTCAAGTTATAATTAACCTCACCGATTAAAAGTTCTAGAGTTCAGAGTACAGTTGGATTGCTGGATAGGAGGTGGCAGCCTGAGTACATGAACATGGTATAAAGATGTCCTGGGAGTAGCTCTTAAAGCAGTCTATCTTACTTTTGGATAAAATGAAGTATTAGGAAATCCTTATTGCTTTGAGTTGAAATCTGCTTCTTGGAGTCAAGAAATAAGTCTAATCTCTCTTCCACAGAACAATAATAAACACATTAAAGTTATCAGATGTGTCCCAAGGGTTTTCATTTCCATGACAAATATATTTTACATCCTTTATTAATGGCATGGCCACAGCTTTGAAAGCCATGGCCTCTGGTACTCTCCCCATCCTATTTATGTACTTTTACATGCTAGTTGGTATAATTCATAAAATGTAATGTCCGTAGCTAAGCACAAAATTTATGATGTGATCTGACAAGGGCAGTACAAATACTTCATTCCTTCTGGCCACTCTGCTTCTTTGAATGCAGCCCAATTTATATGAATTTGTTTCATAGCTTTTGTTATATTGTGGACTCATTGCTAGTTTATAGTCTACTAAGGGTAACAGAGTTTTTCATATAAAATATTTAGCTATACCTTTCTCGTCTTATCCCTGTAGAATTAATTTTTTGGATATCAAATGTATGGCTTCACATTTAAACCTATTAAATATTATCTTAGTATATTTTAGCCCATCATTCTAGTCTATAAAACTCCAAATGTTTAAGCTATCCATCCCACCTTTTTATTAACCCCAGATTTGAGATATATGCTTTCCTTGTCTCGCTCAGATTATTAATAAAAATAACAAATGAGGTCATGTATGAAGTGCCATGGAACACTTCCCTAGAGACCTCATTTTAGGTCAGCCCTTTTGGGTCTGACTCTTCAACTAAATCAGTAAAAGTCTTTTTAGCTAACTTATCACAGTGTAAGAAACTTTGCTATGCAAAAGTACCGAAATTCAGATGTCCATGACCTTGTCTAGTATACTAATATAACAACTGTCAAAAAAAAAAGTTAAGTTTAATTTGTATGTCCTATTCTCAATGAACTTGATCATCACTATCTTTTCTTTTTTATCTAATTTTTAATTTATGGGATTAAAAAGTATTTTAATAATATAGTATTATAAAATATACATAAAAGTATAAATCTATTATGTTCAATTTGCTATTACATTTAAAAATATTCAAAACTTATCATGTACATTTCCTTTTTTTTCTTGCCTCCCTTCCCAGAGATGGCTGTCATTAGATGAAAAAATATATATGCATATATGTGTATATATATGTATATATACATATACATAACATATATATGTATATATTTACACATATAGTCAGTCATATACATCCTCAGTACATTATATACATATATACAAAGTCATTCTATACCTACTTCTACTTACTAATTCTTTCTCTGGATTCAGATAGCATCTTCCTTCATATATATATTTTATAATTAATTTGAATATTTCTATTAATGAAAATAACTTATTTGTTCACTTGTTCTTAAAACAATATTGCTGCTATTATAAATGGTTTTCTTGGTTCTGCTCATTTTGTTTTTCATTATTTCATAAAAGTGTTTTCATGTTTTTCTAAGATCATTGGACTCATTTCTTATAGCACAGTAGTATTCTATTATAATCACTTACCACAATTTGTTCATCACTATCCTTTCAAAATATTTATGAATCATGATCTTAATAATATATTCTACAATTTTGCCAGTAACAGATGTCAAGCTCATCAGTCTACATTTTGAACTCAGGGATCTTCTGGGATAATTTGCTTTGGGAACATGAGGGCTATAAACAATCAGCACAAGTTGTTATCCTGTCTTTTTCAAAGATTTCCAGAGATTGTGGAACTTACTTCTACCCAAATAATTCCATTCCACTTGTAAACATTTCTGCAAGGAAGATTTTCCTCATATTGAACTAAAATACACCCATTGTTCCCTGTTCTGTGCTTCCTCCTCTTTTGCATTTGTCCATTCTTTTTCTGAATTAGTTCAGTTTATATAGTTTCTACCAGCAGAGGGCTTCATTGTCAGACTGGGCTTTTGAACTCTTCCATAGCCAGATGTCATATAAGAACAGCTCCTCTTCTCAACTTAATCACAAGTCTCTGAATAGACTCAGCCTCTCCTTCCTAGTAACAGAATGAATAGAATTGTTACCAGTCTTATTTCCAGAAGAGTGGAAAAAATGAATTGCAAGATCACAGAAAATATGGAGAAAATACAAAAATTAATAAGATATAACCCTAACCCCCACAAAGCTTGATCTAGAAATTATATGCATTGCAATTATATGTCATTGTACCCTCCTTGGAAGTAAGATATGTGTCATAACTAAAAACTACTATAACATTACAACAATAAAAGGAAAAGATTGTGAACAAGAAGTACCTAGTGGAGGATAGGATGATGAGTAAATAAATCATATGTTTAAGGGGATTCTGAGGAAATGTGAACTGAGTCACATTATGAGGAAGATGGTCAAAAGTGTCAGTAGTAATAAAATGAGAGAGAGAGAGAGAGAGAGAGAGAGAGAGAGAGAGAGAGAGAGAGAGCGCTCTACAGAAAGGAACTTATTGAAAGAATTACAACAAAGAATCCAGGTAATAGAGCAGGCTATGAATTAGATTTTATAGTTGAAATTCTATTTTAAAAGCCTTGTGGAGTCTTAAAACCATGAAGAAAGGATAGAAAATCCAAAGGACTAGAACTGAGAAGAAACTTCCTCGTCTAGGGATAAATTATTTCTGACTTTAAATGTCCAGTCTTATGAGTTAAGCCCTGGAAAACTGAATTTGATCCCAAGAATGATTTCCTGAAATTTGTTTTTTTTTTATATAGAAATAGCAGAATTTTAGAGTTGGAAGGTAAATTGTTCATAAGGAAATGCTATGCCAGTTAAGTGGCTTATGTATCCAAATTGACAAATTTAGTTGGTAAAAGAACTGAGTTTTTTTCCCCTTTTTCAGGTAGTACCCTAAAACTCAATCTCAGATTTACTTTTTTTAAAAATTGTTTTGTTTTTTTTTTTCTTTCTAATTCTCTTTAATAGAGATAGAGCTATTTGTCTAGGGAAATAAGGCTAGTAAACAGCAGAATGGATGTCTGGATTTCCTATTAGTCAGTTTTTCCATTACAATATTGTATTTTTTCTAATTACTCCTAGATGTTTTTATTTATATAACTATTGGATGGTGTACATTCCATGTGTGGAAGTAAGGCTTGTCAAAGACTTTTTCCTTATTTGTAAAAGTCATGACTATTGGTTAGATGAGATTGCTGAAAGCCTGATTTCCATAGTTTTTCTTTCCTATATATTTACTATCATGCATATTAATTCTAAGTATGTGAACCTATGTACTTAGGGGAATATAGATATATTCAAATGCATGCAACTTTTGTATTACTTCTCTGTGTATCCTTACTCCCTAAGGGCACAAAGCATTCAGAGAAGAAAGGAGGATTGTATCTAAAATGGAGAAAGTAGGAAACTCAAAGACAATCAAAGTCATGCTGTGACCTCTTACCCAGAATTATTGGCAATGCAGTGGACAATAAACATTTGGAGATTGGATATCCCAGCAGAATATTAAATGTTTATAGAAAAGGTCATTTTCCCAGTTTAACTCAATTATTTATTATAACAGTGGCTTTTATTATGCTTTAATGATGATTTAGATGTTGTGCATCCATCATCCCTTGTTATTATTTGAAGCATTTGATTCCTGTTTGTAATAAATTGATTCACTTTTCTGTGGTGTCCTGATATAGTATAATCCAAAGACAGTAACATATGATGAGATATGGACTAGACAACTTTGATTAAAATAAATTCAACAAGATTGTACTTTCAAAAAAAACATTGAAAATCAAACATTTCAGTATGTGCAGTTTGGTTATGTTTGTTTCCCTTTATTTTGTTTTACATCAAAAGTGGAAGTCAATTTCCACTGAACTATTTCCTATAGACTGAATTTTTGGTCCTGAGCAGAAAGAAACTGAAGGATTGATTAACCAAGAGCTTTTGAGGTTAAAGCAATAATTTGACTTTGGATGAGATACAGGGAGCCAGTCTCAAGCTCAGTATGTTCCCCTCTGCTTCTTATTAGGGGTTAGTCCATGGAGATCAGCATTTTCCCCCACATAATCCACTCCATTTCATTCCCATTTCTCCCCTGTAAGCACTAGGATTGGTTGTTGAGTAAGGTTAGTGAGTCTTTTCTAGTGCAGCCTACAATTGGGAGCCTTTTTGCTTTAAATAAATAGTATTCTATGTGTGTTACTTAAAATTGATAGTAAACCATGGTTATTTCATCCCTTAATGAAGGAAAAGACTCTTCCCTCAATGGAAGTTGGGGATGAAGAGTGAATACTGACCTGGGAGGAATAGTGTATTTGTTTAAATTAATAATTGTCGAGAATATTTTTGATGAAATATACATCCATATGTGTTTAGCCATAGACCTTTTTTATATGTTGTACAGTTTCAGGTACGTCCAACTCTTTGGTTATGATTCAGTCATATTGATGTCAGCTTTTGACTAGAATAAATATGTGGGAAGTACATAGTTTGTTTTGGTTCAGGCAGCCATATTGTCTGGAAATTCTCAAGTCTTTCTAAATACCAAATAATTGCAAAGTATGGAGAACAAGATAAGAAAACAGTCCTACAACTATATTGTGGAAGAATTTTGAGAAATTTACTTGTGGAATTCAGAATCTAAATAATAATCTCATATTGTATTACCTCATAATGGTGATTTAATCTTTGTGATTGATTAAAAAAGGAATTCTTTCACACTTATACTGTTTGAATTTCAATAATCTTTGTTTTGCTTCTTGTATTGATGGCTGTCACAATTTAAAGTAAAAATTATCAGTTTCTTATCAGAGTATGGAATGCATATAAGGACCATTAATAAAGTATTTGTCTTTTTTGTACTTTTCAAAATATAAGAAATTTATCATCCTTAGAACTTTAAAATTTTTCTTTCCTATGTGTTTATGACTCAAAGATTTTACCTAAATTTGATTTTCTCAAAAGAATCCCTAAAAGTCATGGATTCCATTAAAGATCTATGTTGTCCTAGTAAAGGTAAAGTAAAGGTAAAAATACCTTCTATCTTTGAAGCATCATTTTTCTTGGTTTTAGTACTTCTTATATTTGTTTTAGAAAGCATTATGATTATGATATAGGGGAAACTCAAAGTTAAAGTCAAAGAACCTGGTTAAAAATCCAGACTTTGCTGATTACTAATCATTGACTTTGGATATATCATTTCACTAAATTTGAGTTTCCTCATCTTAAAAATGAAGAATTGTGATTAAATGGCTTTTGAAGTCCCTTCCAACTCTAAATCAATAATCCTATAAGCATATTTCTACTATATTCTTTTCTCTCACTTCCAATTACTTTTTTAATCCTATATGGTCCTAACTGAAATTTCCTGGTACATTATCTGTTCTCCTTAACAGTTTTCTGTATTTTATTTTTTGACGTAAAAGTTTTAGACTTTGAGAATCACATTTTTGTAGTCAATAAAAATGGTGTGGATTTTTTTTTATTTTGTCCTGGGGTTAAAAAACTCCTATCATTTTTATTCTTTCATTTCTAAAAACTATATTAGCCAAAGGACTTAATTTTTTTTTTTTGTATCATTATGCTTTTCTATGAGCCCATGTATTCTTAGACCATGTCTCCTCATCTTACTTTTTTGGTAGTAGATATTTCACATCCTACTTTTTGTGTTGACATTGCTCTGATATTTCTTATTATATTATTGAATTTTGTTTCTTCTAATCTATTCTTTTGGGGTGTCCAGTACTTTAGAAAGGATGTTCAGCTTATGTTCTAAGCTTATTCTTCTTCCAAATATTTTTTCAAGAGCCTCCATTTAATATCTTTTTAAATAATGTTGTTGAGGCCATTTGTTTTTACATTTCTTAGATTGTCCCTTGTCTCTCTTCCCCCTTCTAGAGAATATGATAAAGAATTTTTAAAATTAAAAATAATAAGGGGAAGAGGAAAAACTCAACCAAATTTGTCAGTAAATTGAAATAAATCAGACATCATGTGCAGCATTCCACAAGCAAATATTTATTGCTCTTACCTCTGAAAAAGAAGATAAGTTGATATTTTCTTATGCCTCTTCTTTGGAGCCAACCTCATTTTAATAGTTTCACAATATTAATTTTTAAATAATTTTATGATTATTATTTCCATTTCTATTTTTGTAGTCATTGCACATTATTTTACATAAAGATCCCTCCATGTACCTATTGACTTTAAAAACCACTGTTGTTAAGGATAATTTCAGAAAGGCCTGGAGAGACTTACATGAACTGATGCTGAGTGAAATGGGCAGGACCAGAAGATCATTATATACACCAACAAAAATACTATATGATGATCAGTTCTGGTGGACGTGGCCCTCTTCAACAATGAGATGAACCAAATCAGTTCCAATAGAGCAGTAATGAATTGAACCAGCTATACCTGGTGAAAGAACTCTGGGAAATGAGTATGAACAACTACATAGAATTCCCAATCCCTCTATTTTTGTCTGGCTAATTGTACACTATGTGTGTGTATATATATACATACATATATATATATACATATATATATATACACACATATATACATATATATGTATAGTATTTAACATATACTTTAACATATATAACATGTATTGGTCAACCTGCCATCTGGGGGAGGGGGTGGGGGGAAGGAGGGGAAAAATTTTAACAAAAGGTTTTGCAATTTTTAATGCTGAAAAATTACCCATATATATATATATATATATATATATATATATATATATATATATATATATATATATATATAAAATAAAAAGCTATTAAAATGTTGTTCAGTTATATCTGGCTTTTTTATGATTCCCCATTGAGATTTTCTTTCTAAGGATAATAGAGTGCTTTATTATTTCCTTCCCAATTCATTTTACAGAAAAGGAAAATAAAAATAAAACAAAACAAAAATTGTAATGTGCCCAGCAGAACATCAGGGAGAATCAAAATATATAAATTTTCATTTGGCGGAAGAGGAGGGCAGAGCCAAAATGGTGGAGTAAAGGCAGGAACTCTCCCAATCTCTCCTCAAAACTGCTCCAAATTCCTTTGAATAATAACTCTAAACACATTTTAGAGTGTCAGGATATCTAAAAAGACAAAGTAAAAGGTTTTCCGGCCAAAAACAATTTCAAAGGTCAGCAGACAAGGTCTGGGGCAATGGAGTGGGAGTACAGCATGCAATTCTTTTGCAGTTTCCAGATCTCCTCAGCCCAGAGACAGCAAAAAGGGCTTGGAAGATCAGAGGGTGTCAACAAGGTGAGAGTCCAATTTGCAACCCCAGTGCAGTACAGCCCTGGTTCCAGCACTAGAACAGCAGGATCTCTGAATCAGCAGTAGCATTGATGATTTCTAGTTTTCTGAGCCCAGAGATACCAAAGACAATTTGGAAGATTGGCAGAAAAGGTTTGTCAATAGGATGAGAGGGACTTGGCAAACCAGCAAACCAAGAATGGTCATGGGCATGGTGGCAGTGGCAATTTCTTGAAGCCTCAACTCACAAGAAGTCTTTGTTAGCATCGAGGGAGGATTCTATTACATTAGATGTCTAGAGACTCCAGTTACAGTAAGGAGGGGACATACTAAAAGTTCCAGGGCAGAAAAGAATATTTGTGGTCAGGTCCCCAGAAGGAGCTCTGAAACTAGTGCACAAAAATATTAAAGCTTGGCGCATGGCACCCTCTATCCTGGATACAGAGCCCTGTTTTAACAAAGAGTTAAAAGCCAAGTAATAGGCTAGAACAATGAGCAGATGACAGAAAAAGTTTCTGACTATAGAAAATTACTATGAGGATAAGGAAGATCAAAACACAAACTCAGAAGAGGATAACAAATCCAAAACTTCTACATCCAAAACCTCCAAGAAAAATAAGAGTTGGTCTCAGGCTATGGAAGAGGTCAAAAGGGATTTTGAAAATCAAGTAAGAGAGATAATGGAAAAATTAGGAAAAGAATTCAGAGTGATGCCAAAAGAAATACAAAAAGCTAATGAAGAGAAGAATGCTTAAAAAGCAAAATTGGCCAAATGAGAAAGGAGGAAAATAATTCCTTATACATTGAAATTGAACAAATAAAAGCTAGTGACTTTATGAAAAACCAAGACATAATAAAGCAAAACCAAAAAATGGAAAAAAAAAAACAGAAAAAAAATTCATTGAAAATATCTCATTGGAAAAACAACTGACCTGGAAAATAAATTCAGGTGAGATAGTTTAAAAATTATTGGCCTATCTGCAAGTCATGATCAAAAAAACAAAAAACAAAAATCTTCAACATCATCTTTCAAGACCTTATCAAGGGAGACCATCTTGATATTCTAGAACCAAAGACTAAAATAGAAATTGAATGAATCCACTATAACCTCCTGAAAGAGATCCCAAAATGAACCCCATATTATAGCCAAATTCTAAAACTCTCAGATCAAGTAGAAAATATTGCAAACATCTAGAAAGAAACAATTCAAGTGTAGTAGAGCCACAATCAGGATAACACAAGATTTAGCTGCTTCTACATTAAAGGATCAGGGAGCATGAAATATGATATTCTAGGAAGCAATGGAGCTAGGATTACAACCAAGAATTGCTTACTTAGTAAACTGAGTATAATCCTCCAGGGGAAAAGATTGATATTCAATGAAATAGAGAATTTTCAAGCATGTGTGGTATAAAGTCTAGAGCTAAATAAAAAATTTGATTTTGAAATACAGGACTCAGGAGAATTATAAGGAGGTAATTAGGAAAATTATGTAATAAGGGACTTAATAAGGTTTATCTGTTTATATTCCTAGATGGGAGGATGGTACTTGTAACTCATTAGAACTTTCTCATTATTATGGCAGTTAGTATATATAGACAGAGGGCACAGATGTTACTTGAATATGAAGGGATCATATCCAAAAAAAATGAAATTAAGTTATGAGAGAGAAATGTACTGGGGAAAGGGAAAAGAGATGTGGAATGGTGTAAATTATCTGCCATACAAAGAAGCAAGAAAAAGCTTTTACAGTGGAAGGAAAGACAAAGAGGAGAGAGTAAGTGAGTGAACTTTACTTTTATTATAATTGACTCAAAGAGGTAATACAATACACAATAGGGCAATACAACTCTATCTTACCCTGCAGAAAAGTAGGAAGAGAATTGGGATACAGAAAGGAGAGAGGTAAATAAAAAAGAGGACATATTGGGGGGAGGGAGTGCCCAATAGCAAAACACTTTTGAGGAAAGACAGAATGAAAGGAGAGAGAGGACAGAATAAATGAAGGAAAATAAAGTTAGTAATAATAATTATAAAAAAATTAGAAGCAAATTTCTTTGATAAGGCCTAATTTCTCAAAATAGAAGGAGCTGAGTAAATTTATTTAAAAAAAATAAGAACCATTCCCCATTTGATAAGTGCTCAAAAGATATTACCTTTGTCCAAAAGGCTTTAAATTCATGCAAATCTTTGATCTAACAATACCAGTAATAGGTATGAATCACAACAGAGGTTTTTTTTTTTTTTTTTTTTTTTTTTTTTTTTTTTAAGGAAAAGGACATATATCTACAAAAATGTTTATAACAGCTTTATTCTCAAGGAAAAAATGGAAATTAAGGGGATACTCATCAATTGAGGAATCACTGAATAAATTATGGTATGTGATTATGATGATGGAATATTATTATTCTATTGGACATAATGAGCAGGAAGCTCTCAGAAAAAAACCTTGGAAGTCCTTCATGAGCTCAAACAAAAGTAAAATGCACTGTATACAAAGTAATAGCAATGTTCTGGGATGATCAGTTATAAATGACTTTGTTATCCTTAGCAGTAAAATGAAAAGGCAAGCAGAAGCCTCCTAAAATAAACAAAAAAAAAAACCCCACAGAAATGAATGTTATCTGTTGTTGAGCTTCTTAAAAAAATCCTAAAGAAGTAAATTTGTAAGAAGAAGAACCTAGACAATACTTGCATTACAGTACTTTGAAGAAAAACAGGTCTTTGAAAATACTCTTTATGGAATGTTGGAAAAGTCAAAATATCACACAACTTTTAAGGCAAAGTATGCTGTAGCAAAATTTGAGTTACTACTTTAAATATTCAAATGAAGTCATTATGGTACAATTCTTAAAATTTTAACTGATTTGTAATTCCCAGAAAGAAATCCACAAATAATCACCAAGAGAAGACATCCTTGAAAGTCGCCAGAAAAGGTCTGTGTTTGCTCGGGGGAGGGTCAATCAGACTGGGCGCAGACTGAGGGCAGGCAGCCAGAGCGAGACAGGCAGCTCACACAGCTCAGACCTGAGGGGGAGGGGTAGGATCTCTGCCGTTTTTGCGAAAAGACTTTTTCCCCAGTGTGGATACTCCGTCTTGGCAGCAAGCCTGAAGCAGCGGAGAGGGTGTAAACACCAGAGGTGAAGATTAAAACCCCAGAAAGCCAGCGTCTCTCAGAACCTGGCCACCCCCAACCCCCACTTGGACTGACTCGGTGCGTTCTCGGAGCCTCAGGGCGCAGACTCGGTACAGTCATTGCTGTTCTGTTAGTGGCTCTCTGCTGCCCTACCCCCAATCTGTAGAGGAAGCCCATCCCCATCCCCCACAAAACAGACCAATTGTTTCTCTTGTCAGTTTGTTTTCTTGGATTCCTACTCTGACAAAATGAACAAAAAATTCAAAAGGGCTCTAACCATTGACAGCTTCTGTGTGGAGAGGGAGCAGACTTCAAATGCTGAGGAGACTAGGAACAGACTGTCCCCAGATGTATCCCCTGGGAGGGATATAAGCTGCTCCTCAATACAAAAGAATCTCATAGAGGAAATCAAAAAGGCTCTCACAAGAGAGCTGGAAGAGAAATGGGAAAAGGAAAGGGAAGCTTGGCAAGAGAGCCTGGAGAAGACATCCCACGCATTCAAAGACAGAGTGGATAAAGAAATCAAATCATTGAGAAACAAGATTAGTGAGCTGGAAAAGGTAAACAACTCCAAGGAAAACAGGATTAGTGAGCTGGAAAAAGAAAACAGCTCTCTAAAAAATAAAATGGATAAAATGGAAAAAAATTCCATAGAAGATAAAAACTCAATTGGACAATTACAAAGAGATATAAAAAATGAGTGAAGAAAATACATCATTGAAAATTAGACTGGAACAAGTAGAAATGAATGACTCAAGGAGAAACCAAGAAGTAGTCAAGCAAAACCAGAGAAATGAAACAATTGAAAAGAATGTCAAGTACCTTACTAGAAAGACAACAGACCTGGAAAACAGATCCAGGAGAGACAATTTGAGAATAATCGGACTCCCTGAAAAATGTGAGGAAAAAAAGGAGCTTAGACACCATTTTCGAGGAAATTATCAAAGAGAACTGCCCAGACATTCTGGAAACAGAGGGTAAAATAGACATTGAAAAAATTCATCCATCACCTACTGAAAGGGACCCTAAAATCAAAACACCAAGAAATATAGTGGCCAAGTTCAAGAATCATCAGACAAAGGAAAAGATATTGGAAGCTGCTAGAAAAAAGCAATTCAGATATGGAGGATCCACAATAAGGATAACCCAGGATCTAGCAGCGTCCACATTAAAAGAACGCAGGGCCTGGAACATGATATTCCAAAAGGCTAAGGAACTTGGTATGCAGCCAAGAATAACTTACCCAGCAAGAATGAGCATCATTTTCCAGGGAAGAAGATGGACATTTAACGAAATAAATGAATTCCATCTATTTTTGATGAAAAAACCAGATCTACATAAAAGGTTTGATCTTCAAATACAGAACTCAAGAGATTTCTAAAAAGGTAAAAAGAAATCTTGAGAACTATACTTCTGCCAAAAAAATATGTAAAAAACATATGTACAATTTGTCTTAGAAACTAGAGGTGGAAAGGAAATTATATCATAACAAAGTGTAAAGTGGTGGTACTACATCTCATGAAGAGGCAAAGGTAACCTATTATATCTGAGAGAAAGAAAGGAGGGAGATGAGCATAGTGTGTATGAATAGACATATATGATTTATGGTGAAACTTCTTCCACTTCATTGAAAAGTGAAAGGGAGGGAGTAAGCTAAGGGGAAGGGAATACAGAAATTTCGAGGAAAAGGGGTAAAATAAGGGGAGGATCTTTAAGGTGGGGGAGGGATCCTAAAAAGGGAGGGCTGTGAAAAGCAAGTGGTGTTCACCAGTTTAATACTGGGTAGGGGGGTAAGAGGGAAGGAAAGGGGAAAAGCATAAGCAGGGGTTATAGGATGGCAAGCAATATAGAATTAATCCTTCTAACCATAAATGTGAATGGGGCAAACTGCCTCATAAAGAGGAAGCAGTTAGCAGACTAGATTAAAAGTCAGAATGCTACTATATGTTGTTTACAGGAAACACACCTGAAACAGGGTGAGACATTCAAACTAAAAATAAAAGAGTGGAGCAGAATCTATTATGCTTCAGGAAAAACCAAAAAAGCAGGAGTAGCCATCCTCATTTCAGATCAAGCAAAAACAAAAATTGATCTAATTAAAAGAGATAAGGAAAGGCATTATATCCTGCTAAAGGGCAGCATCAATAATGAAGCAGTATCAATATTAAACATATATGCACCAAGTGGTGCAGCATTTAAATTCTTAAAAGAGAAATTAAGAGAGCTGCAAGAGGAAATAGATAGCAAAAGTATAATAGTGGGAGATCTCAACCTTGCACTCTCAGAATTAGATAAATCAAACCACAAAATAAATAAGAAAGAAGTCAAAGAGGTAAATAGAATACTAGAAAAGTTCGATATGATAGATCTTTGGTGAAAGCTAAATGGAGACAGAAAGGAATATACTTACTTCTCAGCAGTTCATGGAACCTATACAAAAATTGATCATATACTAGGGCATAAAAACATCAAAATCAAATGCAGTAAGGCAGAAATAGTAAATGCATCCTTTTCAGACCATAATGCAATCAAAATTACATTTAATAAAAAGCCAGGGGAAAATAGACCAAAAAATAATTGGAAACCAAATAATCTTATACTAAAGAATGATTGGGTAAAACAGCAAATCATAGACATAATTAATAACTTCACCCAAGAAAATGACAATAATGAGACATCATACCAAAATGTGTGGGATACAGACAAAGCAGTAATAAGGGGAAGTTTTATATCTCTACAGGCCTACTTGCATAAAATAGAGAAAGAGAGGGCCAACGAATTGGGCTTACAACTAAAATTGCTAGAAAAGGAACAAATTAAAAACCCCCAGACAAACACAAAACTTGAAATTCAAAAAATAAAAGGTGAGATTAATAAAATTGAAAGTAAAAACAACTATTGAATTAATTAATAAAACTAAGAGTTGGTTCTATGAAAAAACCAACAAAATAGACAAACCCTTAGTAAACCTGATTAAAAAAAGGAAAGAGAAAAAGCAAATTGTTAGTCTTGAAAATGAAAAGGGTGAACTCACCACTATTGAAGAGGAAATTAGAACAATAGTTAGGAGCTGTAAGGGCCCTTTAAATGGGCGGACACAGTGCATCGGGAGATTGAGGCCTGGAAGTAATTTCTGTAGATATCAGGACTGCCCTTGGGCGGGATCCTGGCCATATTGAGATAGCTTTGTAATGGGTGACTCTCTCGCTGATTGGCTGTGTGTGTGACCTCACAGGCCCTATGTAAGCCCACTGCAGGCAGCAATCGCTCTCTTTAATCTGGCGCTCTTCACCCTGGCTCCCTAGCCTGGGTGGCCAAGCCAAGATGGATAGCCAAAAGAGGTAAGGGTTTTGGTAGTGAACACATGGGTCTTCTGACCAGGTGTTCACTCGGGAACCAACAAGTCAGGGCATCAGTTAGGGCATTATGTGAGTAGGTATAATAAAGGCTTTTAAGATTACACGTGGTTGTTCTTGAGTGCACTACCGGTTATTAAGCTATAGATTCAAGAGATTGTGGCCAGAGACCTTAGAAGGCCTCAGAGGAGGCGAGCCAGGTAGAGTTCACACTGCAAAGGACAGTGGTCAAAGGTACTCTGGTGGGTCTAGGACAGACTAGTAATTGTAACTGCCAGGAGAGCACGTTACAAGGAGCTACTTTGCTCAACTTTATGCCGATAAATTCGATAACTTAAATGAAATGGAAGAATACCTTCAAAAATATAGCTTGCCCAGATTAACAGAGGAAGAAGTAAGTAGTCTAAATAGCCCCATCTCAGAAAAAGAAATAGACCACGCTATTAACCAACTTCCTAAGAAAAAGTCCCCGGGACCAGATGGATTTACAGGTGAATTCTACCAAACATTTAAAGAACAACTAACTCCAATGCTATGTAAACTATTTGAAAAAATAGGGATTGAAGGAGTCCTACCAAATTCCTTCTATGACACAGACATGGTACTGATACCTAAACCAGGTAGATCGAAAACTGAGAAAGAAAACTATAGACCAATTTCCTTAATGAATATTGATGCTAAAATCTTAAATAAGATATTAGCAAATAGACTTCAGAAAATCATCCCCAAGATAATACACTATGATCAAGTGGGATTTATACCAGGAATGCAGGGCTGGTTTAATATTAGGAAAACTATTAGTATAATTGACCATATTAATAATCAAATTAATAAAAACCATATGATCATCTCAATAGATGCAGAAAAGGCATTTGATAAAATCCAACATCCATTCCTACTAAAAACGCTTGAGAGTTTAGGAATAAATGGACTATTCCTTAAAATAATAAGGAGCATATATTTAAAACCTTCAGTAAACATCATATGTAATGGTGATAAACTAGAACCTTTTCCTGTAAGATCAGGAGTGAAACAAGGTTGCCCACTATCACCATTACTATTCAATATAGTGCTAGAAACTCTAGCCTCGGCAATAAGAGCCGAGAAAGAGATTCAAGGAATTAGAGTAGGAAATGAGGAAATCAAATTATCACTTTTTGCAGATGACAAGATGGTACACTTAGAGAACCCCAAAGACTCTGCAAAAAAGCTATTAGAAATAATTCAGAACTTTAGCAAAGTTGCAGGATACAAAATAAATCCACATAAGTCCTCAGCATTTTTGTACATTACCAACACAATCCAACCGCAAGAGATACAAAGAGAAATTCCATTCAAAATAACAGTCGATAGCATAAAATATTTGGGAATATATCTACCAAAGGAGAGTCAGGAATTATATGAGCAAAATTACAAAACACTTGCCACAAAAATAAAGTCAGATTTAAATAATTGGAAAGACATTCAGTGCTCTTGGATAGGCCGAGCAAATATAATAAAGATGACAATACTCCCCAAACTAATCTATTTATTTAGTGCTATACCAATCCGACTCCCAAGAAACTATTTTAATGACCTAGGAAAAATAACAACAAAATTCATATGGAAGAATAAAAGGTCGAGAATTGTAAGGGAACTAATGAAAAAAAGTCAGAGGAGGGTGGTCTAAGTGTACCTGATTTAAAGCTATATTATAAAGCAACAGTCACCAAAACCATTTGGCTAAGAAATAGACTAGTTGATCAGTGGCATAGGTTAGGTTCACAGGGCAAGATAGTGAATAAAAATAGCAATCTAATCTTTGACACACCCAAAGATCCCAACTTTTGGGATAAGAATTCATTATTTGACAAAAACTGCTGGGAAAACTGGAAATTAGTATGGCAGAAACTAGGCATGGACCCACATTTAACACCACATACTAAGATTAGATCAAAATGGGTCCAAGATTTAGGCATAAAGAAAGAAATCATAAATAAATTGGAGGAACATGGGATGGTTTACCTCTCAGACTTGTGGAGGAGGAAGGAGTTTGTGTCCAAGGGAGAACTGGAGACCATTATTGATCACAAAATAGAACATTTTGATTACACCAAATTAAAAAGTTTCTGCACAAACAAAACTAATGCAAACAAGATTAGAAAGGAAGTAACAAATTGGGAAAACATTTTTACAGTTAAAGGTTCTGATAAAGGCCTCATCTCCAAAATATACAGAGAATTGACTTTAATTTATAAGACATTAAGCCATTCTCCAATTGATAAATGGTCAAAGGATATGAACAGACAATTTTCAGATGATGAAAATGAAACTATTTCCACTCATATGAAAGAGTTCCAAATCACTATTGATCAGAGAAATGCAAATTAAGACAACTCTGAGATACCACTACACACCTGTCAGATTGGCTAAGATGACAGGAACAAATAATGATGAATGTTGGAGGGGCTGTGGGAAAACTGGGACACTGATGCATTGGTGGTGGAGTTGTGAAAGAATCCAACCATTTTGGAGAGTAATCTGGAATTATGCCCAAAAAGTTATCAAAATGTGCATACCCTTTGACCCAGCCATACTACTACTGGGCTTATACCCCAAGGAACTACTAGAGAAGGGAAAGGGTCCTGTATGTGCCAAAATGTTTGTGGCATCCCTTTTCATAGTGGCTAGAAGCTAGAAGATGAATGCATGTCCATCAATTGGAGAATGGTTGGGTAAATTATGGTATATGAATGTTATGGAATATTATTGTTCTGTAAGAAATGACCAACAGGAGAAATACAGAGAGGCTTGGAGAGACTTACATCAACTGATGCTAAGTGAAACGAGCAGAACCAGAAGATCATTATACACTTTAACAATGATACTGTACGAGGATGTATGCTGATGGAAGTGGATATCTTCAACATAGAGAAGAGCTAATCCAATTCCAATTGATCGATGATGGACAGAATCAGCTACATCCAGAAAAGGAACACTGGGAAATGAGTGTAAACTGTTATTTTTACCTTCTGAATCCAATTCTTCCTGTGCAAGAAAAAATTCGGTTCTACACACATATATTGTATCTAGAATATAACTGTAATATATTTAACATGTATAAGACTGCCTGCCATCTGGGGAAGGGGTTTGGGGGAGGAAGGGAAAAAATCTGAATAGAAGTAAGTGCAAGGGATAATGTTGTAAAAAATTACCCATGCATATGTACTGTCAAAAAAAAGTTATAATTATAAAATTAAATAAAAATTAAATTATGTATAAATAAATAAATAAATAAAAATAGAAAAAAAATTATGGAACCATATACTTAAAGAGTTGAAGGGGATTTTAGAAATCCCCTACTTTACCTATCTCATTTTATAGAGGATCAAACCATTTCAGAGAGGCTGAGAGTTTGTCCAAGGCAGCATGGGTAATCAGCATCATTGAGCCTAGAGTTCCCATCTCTTCACTATAGTGATAGTGTCCTATACCACACTATTGCCTTACCTGTTATTTACTAGTATTAATAAACATAAATGAAGAGAAGCAAATTGACAGAGTGAGTAAAGCTTTAGACTTGAAATCAAGGACAGTCATTTTGCTGAGCTTCAGGAAAGCCTTTAAGGCTCTAAATTATAGATGGGTTGATATATGGACTGATGGACAAGTTCTTGACTTATTTCTGTGAAGAAAATGTGGAATTGTTGAATAGAATTAGTTAATAACATTTAAAATGTATTTATAAAAAGACTTCTCTCTATTTTTTGGTCTTTTCTCCATACCTAGCCTTTTGATGGGAATGTTTTCTTGAATCACATTATCTAAATCAAGTTTTCCCCCCCTACAGTATTACTCAGTTGTTTGCTTAAGTCTAAATCTGTTTTAGTTGGAGGAAGAGTAAAATTGTGTTCCAAGTTATTATGTAATACACAGATATCTTTTCCTACAGTTGCTAAAATAGTTTATAATCAGCTTACACCCAGCTTTTGGGATAAGAACTCAATGTTTGACAAAAATTGATGGGAAAATTGGAAATTAATATGGCAGAAACTAGGCATTGACTCACACTTAACACCATACATCAAAATCAAGTCAAAATGGCTTCATGACTGAGGCATAAAGAATGAGATTATAAATAAATTAGAGGAACATAGGCTAGTTTACCTCTCAGACCTGTGGAAGAGGAATGAATTTATGTCCAAAGAAGAAGTAGAGATCATTATTGATCACAAAGTAGAAAACTTTGATTATATCAAATTGAAAAGTTTTTGTACTGGGGCAGCTATGCGGTGCAGTGGATAGAGCACCAGTCTTGAATTCAGGAGGAGCCGAGTTCAAATTTGGTCTCAGACATTTAACAAATCCTAGCTGTGTGACCGTAGGCAAGTCACTTAACCCCAGCCTCAGGGGGGGAAAAAAAAAGAAAGAAAAAGTTGTGTTTTTTTTTTTACAAACAAAACTAATGCAGATAAGATTAGAAGGGAAACAATAAACTGGGAAAACATTTTTACAGTCAAAGGTTCTGAAAAGGCCTCATTTCTAAAATATATAGAGAATTGACTCTAATTTATAAGAAATCGAGCCATTCTCCAAATAACAAATGGTCAAAGGATATGAACAGAAAATTCTCAAATGAAGAAATTGAAACAATTTCTAGCCACATGAAAAAGATGCTCCAAGTCATTATTAATCAGAGAAATGCAAAATAAGACAACTCTGAGATACCACTACACACCTGTCAGATTGGCTAGAATGATAGGCAAAGATAATGAGCAATGTTGGAGGGGATGTGGGAAAACAGGGACACTGATACACCATTGGTGGAATTGTGAAAACATCCAGCCATTCTGGAGAGCAATTTGGAACTATGCTCAAAAAGTGGTCAAAGTGTGCATACCCTATGACCCAGCAGTGTTACTACTGGGCTTATATCCCAAAAAGATCTTAAAGAAGGGAAAGGGATCTGTATGTGCAAGAATGTTTGTGGCAGCCCTCTTTGTAGTGGACAGAAATTGGAAACTGAGTGGATGCCCATCAATTAGAGAATGGTTGAATAAATTGTGGTATATGAATATTATGGAATATTATTGTTCTGTAAGAAATGACCAACAGGATGGCCTGTTGGTGTTGTCAGAAAGTCCTGGAGAGACTTACATGAACTGATGCTGAGTGAAATGATCAAGACCAGGAGATCGTTGCATACTTCAACAATACTGTATGTTGATCAATTCTGATGGACATGGCCATTTTCAACAATGAGATGAACCAAATCAGTTCCAATAGAGCAGTAATGAACTGAACCAGCTACACCCAGAGAAAGAACTGTGGGAGATGACTATGAACCACTACATAGAATTCCCAATCCCTCTATTTTTGTCCACCTGCATTTTTGATTTCCTTCACAAGCTAATTGTACACTATTTCAAAGTCCGATTCTTTTTGTACAGAAAAACAACTGTTTGGACATGTATACATATATTGTATTTAATTTATACTTTAACATATTTAATATGTATTGGTCAAACTGCCATCCAGGTAGGGGGAAGGAGGGGAAAAATTAGAACAAAAGGTTTGGCAATTGTCAATGTTGTAAAATTATCCATGAATATATCTGGTAAATAAAAACTATTTTAAAAAATAAAAATAAAAATAAATAAGCTTATAACATTAGTTATGAAGAATCAGCTTGATGATTTGGTATATATAAGCAGTATTCTTGCATTCTTGAGGAAACCCCAGGGCATAATATGTTCCTTATAACTCAATTGCAAAAGTAAATTCTATCTTTGGAAAATGTTTAAAAAATTATTTTAACTGTATGGACATGTATACATATATTTAACATATATAACATGTATTGATTAACCTGCCATCTGGGGGAGGAATTGGGGGGAAGAAGGGGAAAAATTGTAACAAAAGGTTTTGCAATTGTTAATGCTGAAAAATTACCCATGCATATATCTTGTAAATAAAAAGCTATAATAAAAAAAATAAAAATTTATTTTGCCAAAGTTTATTTTATTTTTAGGTTAATAATATAGTTTGTAATTTGTTTGTTGAAGCAGATATTGGTGGAATTATTAGGAGGTAATGTGACATATTAGCTGCATTTTAGAAGATAATTTTGGTTACCTTATGTTTAAAGGACTGCTACTCCTTTCACCAAAACCAATAGCTATTTTAATAACTTAAATAATAAAAGTAGTTTCCATTTATATAATATTAAGGAACAGTTGCAAATAGTAACTGAACTGGTATTCTAATTAGATTTTCTTATTCCCAGTCTACTTTCTACAATACCACTTTTTTTAAAATTAATTTTATAATTATAATATTTTTTGACAATATATATGCATGGGAAATTTTTTTACAACGTTATCCTTTGTACGCCCTTCTGTTCTGAGTTTTTCCCCTCCTTCTCTCCACCCCCTCCCCTAGATGGCAGGCATTCCCATAATATTAAATATCTTATAGTATATCCTAGGTACAATATATATGTGCAGAACCGAATTTTGTTGTTGTTGTTGTTGCAAAGGAAGAATTGTATTTGGAAGGTAAAAATAATCTGGGAAGAAAAACAAAAAAAATGCTCACAGTTTACACTCATTTTCCAGTGTTCCTTTTCTGGGTGTAGCTGATTCTGTCCATCATTGATCAATTGGAATTGGATTAGCTCTTCTCTATGTTGAAGATATCCACTTCCATCAGAATACCTCCTCATACAGTATCATTGTTGAAGTGCATAATGATCTCCTAGTTCTGCTTGTTTCACTCAGCATCAGTTGATGTAAGTCTCTCCAAGCCTCTCTGTATTCCTCCTGTTGGTCATTTCTTAAAGAACAATAATATTCCATAACATTCATATACTATAATTTACCCAACAATTCTCCAATTGATGGACATCCATTCAATTTCCAGGTTCTAGCCACTACGAAAAGGGCTGCCACAAACATTTTGGCACATGCAGGTCCCTTTCCCTTCTTTAGTATTTCCTTGGGATATAAGCCCAGTAGTAGTATGGCTAGGTCAAAGGGTATGCACATTTTGATAACTTTTTGGGCATAATTCCAGATTACTCTCCAGAATGGTTGGATTATTTCACAACTCCACCAACAATGCATCAGTGTCCCAGTTTTCCCACAGCCCCTCCAACATTGCACATTATCTTTCCCTGTCATTCTAGCCAATCTGACAGGTGTGTAGTGGTATCTCAGAGTTGTCTAAATTTGCATTTCTCTGATCAATAGTGATTTGGAACTCTTTCATATGAGTGGAAATAGTTTCAATTTCATCATCTGAAAATTGTCTGTTCATATCCTTTGACCATTTATCAATTGGAGAATGGCTTGATGTCTTATAAATTAAAGTCAATTCTCTGTATATTTTGTAGATGAGGCCTTTATCAGAACCTTTAACTATAAAATGTTTTCCCAATTTGTTACTTTCCTTCTAATCTTGTTTGCATTAGTTTTGTTTGTGCAAAAACTTTTTAATTTGGTGTAATCAAAATTTTCTATTTTGTGATCAATAATGATCTCTAGTTCTCCTTTGGTCACAAATTCCTTCCTCCTCCACAAGTCTGAGAGGTAAACTATCCTATGTTCCTCTAATTTATTTATGATCTCATTCTTTATGCCTAAATCTTGGACCCATTTTGATCTAATCTTAGTATGTGGTGTTAAATGTGGGTCAATGCCTAGTTTCTGCCATATTAATTTCCAGTTTTCCCAGCAGTTTTTGTAAAATAAAGAATTCTTATCCCAAAAGTTGGGATCTTTGGGTTTGTCAAACACTAGATTTCTATTTTTATTCACTATCTTGCCCTGTGAACCTAACCTATTCCACTGATCAACTAGTCTATTTCTTAGCCAATACCAAATGGTTTTGATGCTTTATAATATAGTTCTAGATCAGGTGCAGCTAGACCACCTTCATTTAATTTTTTTTTCATTACTTCCCTTGAAATTCTCGACCTTTTGTTGTTCCATATGAATTCTGTTGTTATTTTTTCTAGGTCATTAAAATAGTTTCTTGGGAGTCTGATTGATATAGCATGAAATAAATAGGTTAGTTTAGGGAGTATTGCCATCTTATTATATTCGCTCGGCCTATCCAAGAGCACTCAATGTCTTTCCAATTATTTAAATCTGACTTTATTTTTGCGGTAAGTGTTTTGTAATTTTGCTCATATAATTCATGACTTTACTTTAGTAGATATATTCCCAAATATTTTATACTATCAACAGTTATTTTGAATGGAATTTCTCTTTGTATCTCTTGCTGTTGGATTTTGTTGGTAATGTACAAAAATGCTGAGGACTTATATGGATTTATTTTGTATCCTGCAACTTTGCTAAAGTTCTGAATTATTTCTAATAGCTTTTTAGCAGAGTATTTGGGGTTCCCTAAGTATACCATCATGTCATCTGCAAAGAGTGATAATTTTATTTCCTCATTTACTACTCTAATTCCTTGAATCTCTTTCTCGGCTCTTATTGCCGAGGCTAGCATTTCTAGTACTATATTGAATAGTAATGGTGATAGTGGGCAACCTTTTTTTCGCTCCTGATCTTACAGGGAAAGGTTCCAGTTTATCACCATTACATATGATGTTTACTGACGATTTTAAATATATGCTTGTTATTATTTTAAGGAATAGTCCATTTATTCCTATACTCTCAAGCGTTTTTAGTAGGAATGGGTTTTGGATTTTATCAAATGCTTTTTCTGCATCTATTGAGAAGACCATATGGTTTTTGTTAATTTGGTTATTGATATGGTTGATTATACTAATAGTTTTCCTAATATTAAACAAGCTCTGCATACCTGATAGAAATCCTACTTGATCATAGTGTATTATTCTAGGCATGGTTTTCTGAAGTCTTTTTGTTAATATCTTATTTAAGATTTTAGCATCAATATTCATTAAGGAGATTGGTCTATAGTTTTCTTTGTCAGTTTTCAATCTACCTGGTTTAGGTATCAGTACCATGTCTGTGTCATAAAAGGAATTTGGTAGAACTCTTTCAATCCCTGTTTTTTCAAATAGTTTAAATGTTCTTCTTTAAATGTTTGGTAGAATTCACATGTAAATCCATCTGGTCCTGGGGATTTTTTCTTAGGGTTGGTTAATAGCTTGTTCATTTCTTTTTCTGAAATGGGACTATTTAGACTACTTACTTCTTTCTCTGTTAATCTGGACAAACTATATTTTTGAAGGTATTCTTCCATTTCATTTAAGTTATCGAATTTATTGGCATAAAGTTGAGCAAAGTAGCTCCTAACTATTGTTCTAATTTCCTCTTCATTAGTGCTGAGTTCTCTCTTTTCATTTTCAAGACTAACAATTTGCTTTTTCTCTTTCCTTTTTTTAATCAGATTTATTAAGGGTTTTTCTATTTTGTTGTTTTTTTCATGGAACCAACTCTTAGTTTTATTAATTAATTCAATAGTTTTTTTACTTTCAATTTTATTAATCTCACCTTTTATTTTTAGAATTTCAAGTTCCGTGTTTGTCTGAAGTTTTTAATTTGTTCCTTTTCTAGCAATTTTAGTTGTAAGCCGAATTTGTTGAATCTCTCTTTTTCTATTTTATGCAAGTAGCCCTCTAGAGATATAAAACTTCCCCTTATTATTGCTTTGGCTGTATCCCACACATTTTGGTATGATGTCTCATTACTGTCATTTTCTTGGGTGAAGCTATAATTATGTCTATGATTTGCTGTTTTACCCAATCATTCTTTAGTATAAGATTATTTAGTTTCCAATTATTTTTTGGTCTATTTTCCCCTGGCTTTTTATTAAATGTAATTTTAATTACATTGTGGTCTGAAAAGGATGCATTTACTATTTCTGGTTACTGCATGTAATTTTGAGGTTTTTATGCCCTAATATATGATCATTTTTTTGTATAGGTTCCACGAACTTCTGAGAAGAAAGTGTACTCCTTTCTGTCTCCATTTAGCTTTCGCCAAAGATCTATCATATCAAACTTTACTGGTATTCTATTTACCTCTTTGACTTCTTTCTTATTTATTTGGTTTGATTTATCTAATTCTTAGAGTGCAAGGTTGAGATCTCCCACTATTATACTTTTGCTGTCTATTTCTTTTTGTAGCTCTCTTAATTTCTCTTTTAAGAATTTAGATGTTATACCACTTGGTGTGTATATGTTTAATATTGATACTGATTCATTATCTATGCTACCCTTTAGCAGGATATAATGCCCTTCCTTATCTCTTTTAATTAAATCAATTTTTGTTTTTGCTTGATCTGAAATGAGGATGGCTACCCCTGCTTTTTTGGCTTTGCCTGAAGCATAGTAGATTCTGCTCTACCCTTTTACTTTTAGTTTGAATGTATCACTCAGTTTCAGGTGTGTTTCCTGTAAACAACATATAGTTGGACTTTTAATCTAGTCTGCTAACTGCTTCCTCTTTATGAGGGAGTTTACCCCATTCACATTTATGCTTAGAATGACTAATTCTAAATTGCTTGATATCCTGTTAACCCCCCTGCTTATGCTTTTCTCCTTTCTTTCCCCCCTACCCAGTATTAAACTTGTGAACACCACTTGCTTTTCACAGCCCTCCCTTTTTATTATCCCTCCCCCACCTTAAAGTTCCTCTTCCTATTTTACCCCTTTTTCTCACTATTTCTGTATTGCCTTCCCCTTATCTTACTCCTTTCCTCTCACTTTTCAATGAAGTGGAAGAAGTTTCACCATAAATCAAATATGTCTATTGATACACACTATGTTCATCTCCCTCCTTTCTTTCTCTCAGATATAATAGGTTACCTTTGCCTCTTCATGAGATGTAGTACCACCACTTTACCCTTTTTTATGATATAATTTCCTTTTCACCTCTAGTTTCTAGGACAAATTATACATGTATACAAAATATACATATCTTTATGGCAGAAATATAGTTCTCAAGATTTCTTTTTACCTTTTTAGAAATCTCTTGAGTTCTGTATTTGAAGATCAAACATTTGTGTAGGTCTGGTTTTTTCATCAAGAATTGATGGAATTCATTTATTTCATTAAATGTCCATCTTCTTCTCTGGAAAACGATTCTCATTTTTGCTGGGTAAGTTATTCTTGGCTGCATACCAAGTTCCTTAGCCTTGCAGAATATCATATTCCAGGCCCTTCGTTCTTTTAATGTGGACACTCCTAGATCCTGGGTTATCCTTATTGTGGCTCCTCCATATCTGAATTGCTTTTTTCTAGCAGCCTCCAGTATTTTTTCCTTCATCTGATAGTTCTTGACCTTGGCCAATATATTTCTTGGCATTTTGATTTTAGGATCCCTTTTAGTAGGTGATGGATGAATTTTTTCAATGTTTATTTTACCCTCTGTTTCCTGGAAAATAGTGTCCAGGGTCTTTTTTTCCTCATATTTTTCAGGGAGTCTGATTATTCTGAAATTGTCTCTCCTGGATCTATTTTCCAGGTATGTTGTCTTTCCAATAAGGTACTTGACATTCTTTTCAATTGTTTTGTTTTTCTGGTTTTGCTTGACTACTTCTTGGTTTCTCCTTGAGTCATTCATTTTTACTTGTTCGAGTCTTATTTTCAAAGATGTATTTTCTTCACTCACTTTTTTATATCTTTTTGTAATTATCCAGTTGAGTTTTTATCTTCTATGGAATTTTTTTCCATTTCATCCATTTATTTTTTAGAGAACTGTTTTCTTTTTCCAACTCACTAATCCTGTTTTCCTTGGAGTTGTTTACCTTTTCCAATTCACTAATTTTATTTCTCAATGATTTGTTTTCTTTATCCATTCTGTCTTTAAATGTGTGGATTTGACTTTTCCAGGCTCTCTTGCCAAGCTTCCCTTTCCTTTTCCCATTTCTCTTCTAGCTCTCTTGTGAAAGCCTTTTTGATTTCCTCTATGAGACTCTTTTGTATTGAGGAGCTGCTCATAGCCCCCTTAGGGGATTCCTCTGGAGACAATCTGCTTTTAGTGTCCTCAGTATTTGAAGTCTGCTATCTTTCCATACAGATGCTTTCAATGGTTAGAGCCCCTTTTGAATTTTTTGTTCATTTTGTCAGAGTGGGACTCAAAGAAAACATATTGTCAAGAAAAGCAATTGGTCTGTTTCGGGGGGGGGGGGGATGGAGCTGGATGGTGTTACCAAGCTTCCTCTATAGACTGAGGGAGACAGCAGTGAGGCACTAACAGGACAGTGATGGCTGCTCTGCATCTTCACTCTGAGGCTCTAAGAATGCTCTGATTCACTACATGTGGAGGTGGGGGTAGCCAGGTCCCGAGAGATGCTAGCTTTCCGAGGTTTTATTCTTCACCTCTGGTAAGTACACCTTCTCTGCTGCTCCTGGCTTGTTGCTAAGACTGAGTATGCACACTGGGATAAAAGTCTTTTCACAGAAATGGAAGAGATCGTACCCCTCCCCCTCTGTTCTGAGCTGAGTGAGCTGCCTGTCTCACTCACACTGCCTGCCCTCATTCTGCACCCAGTCTGTTCGACCCTCCCCCAAACACAGACATTTTCTGGCGAATTTCAAGGATGTCTTCTGTTGATGATTATTTTTGGGTTTCTTTTCCAGTCAAGCATTAACTCCGAGGCTTGTCATGAAGTAAGTTCTGAGGGAAAACGTGGAGCTCAAGCAGCTGTCTGCCTCCATGCCTCCATCTTGGCTGGAAGTCTCTCTACAATACCACTATTGAGCAGCTAGCTGTGCAGAGGATAGAGCCCTGGGGATAGATGTGAGTTCAAATTCAGCCTCAGATACTTCTTGTATGACCCTGGGCAAATAGCTTAACCCTGCTTGCCTCAGTTGCTTTATCTGTAATATGAATTGGAGAAGGAAATGGCAAATCCAAAAAGGGTTCACAAAAAGTTAGACATGACTGAAAATGACTAAATAACAACAGCATACCACTGTTCCTCTAAATTTAATTAACAAAGATTGTTTTAGGGAATCTGAAATGGCAAGAAATGTGTTAAAATGCATTTTAACTTTAGAATAAAATCTAGACTTGAGACTAAATTCTGAAACGAAATAAATAAATAAATAAATTTAGAAGCATGTCATATCCTTCGTGTGTGTGTATGGGGGGTAATTCAATTTTTTCTTGTACTATTGTGTGAAGGTTCTTTTTTTTGTTACCTTTTTTTAAAGTTTGTGTCCATTTCTCTCACAAGTAATATATATGTATATGTAATTGTGGGATAATTCTTTTGGAGGGATTGTTTTTATACTAAGTATTCTTACTCTATTGTTTTATTAAAATATTTTTTTTGTAAAAGCAAAAAAAAATCTGGCTGGCTAAATTGATATTGGGAAGCATATCCATGGGTTCTTGCTAGTGATAGTAGAAGAAGGAAACCATTTGAATTTCCCCCACTAGTCTGAGTTGTAATAGTCAATAGTTGTAGAATTATATACTTCTCTTGTTGCACAAGAAAAATTAGATTAAAAAAGAAAGAAAATGAGCATAGTTCCAAATTGTTCTTCAGATTGGTTCCATTCACAGTTATACTAATAATGTATTAGTGTCACAGTTTTCCCACATCCCCTCCAACATTCTTCATTATTTTTTCCTGTCATCTTAGCCAATCTGAGAAGTGTAAAGTGGTGTCTCAGAGTTGCATTACTCAGGTAACTAGGGTTAATAATTACTGGTTGAATAGTCGACCAATCTAGGGATCAAATGCAAGCAATGATTCCGTTATGTAGCTCAGAGAGCTACATATACATATGAATTTTATTGCAAATATGAAGGATTTTTGTTAATTCTGATTAATTTCTTTGAAAATTTAGAGATGTTTATGTGAATTTAGATTTGAATTTGAAATTAATTTCATTAGCCTTATGAAACTTACACTTTTTACTGGGGATATTTTATTTACTTTTTTGTTTGTTTTTTATGTGTAAACATGTTTATATAATTCTCTTGTTGGACAAGAAAAATCAGATCAAAAAGGAAAGAAAATTAGTAAGAAAACAAAATACAAGCAAACAACATCAAATAGAGTGAAAATGTTATGTTGTGATCCACATTCAGTTCCCACAGTCCTCTCTCTGGTGTACATGGCTCTCTTCATCACAACATCATTGGAGCTGGCATCAATCATGTCATCACTGGAAGGAGTCACATTCATTAGAATTGACCATTATTGATATTGCTGTGTACAATGATCTCCTAGTTCTGCTCATTTCACTTAGCAGCCGTTCATGTAAGTCTTTCCAAGCCTCTCTAAAATCATCCTCCTGATTGTTTCTTATAAAACAGTAATATTCCATAGCATTCATATGCCATAACTTATTCAGTCATTTTTCAACTGATAGACATCCACTCTGTTTCCAGTTTCTTGTCACTACAGAAAAGGCTACTAAAATATTTTTGCACATTTTCATCCCTCTAAGATCTCTTTGGGATATAGACCCAGTAGAAGCATTACTGAATCAAAGGGTATGCACAATTTGATAACTTTTTGATCCTAGTTCCAAATTGTTCTCCATTCACAATTCCACTAACAATGTATTAGTGTCACAGTTTTCCAGTATTCCAATATTCTTCATTATCTTTTTCTGTCATCTTAGTCAATTTGAGAGGTGTGTAATGGTGTCTCAGAGTTGTCTTAATTTGCATTTCTCTGATCAATAGTGATTTTTTATGATTAGAAATGGTTTTAAATTCTTCATCTGAAAATTGTGTTTTCATATCTTTGACCACTTATAAATTGGAGAATGGCTTGAATTCTTATAAATTTGAGAGAGTTCTCTATATATTTTAGAAATGACGTCTTTATCAGAACCCTTAAATTAATGTTAACACAATTTATTGCTTTCCTTCTGATCATGTCTGCATTAGTTTTATTTGTACAAAAGCTTTTTAACTTATTACAATCAAAATTATCTATATGGTGTTGTTATGAGTTCTACTTCTATTTTGGACACAAATTCCTTCCTTCTCCACAGATTTGAGAGGTAAACTATCCTATGTTCTTCTAATTTGCTTATAATATCACTCTTTATGTCTAAATCATGAACCCATTTTGACCTTATTTTGGTATGTGGTAGTAGGTGTGGGTGAGATATTGTTATTTCAAGATGAAGTTGAATAAGTGACCAGAATTATATCTTAATTAGTAATTCTGCAGCAGCATCAAACCTAACTGCCCAAAGGAGTTGGCAACTAGGATCAATAAGTGTCAATGGTCATGAACTGAACCAGCTACACCCAGCGAAAGAACTCTGGGAGATGACTATAAACCACTACATAGAATTCCCAATCCCTCTATTTTTGTCTGCCTGCATTTTTGATTTCCTTCACAAGCTAATTGTACACTATTTCAAAGTCCGATTCTTTTTGTACAGCAAAACAACTGTTTGGACATGTATACATATATTGTATTTAATTTATTCTTTAACATATTTAACATGTATTGTTCAACCTGCCATCTGGGCGGGGGAAGGAAGGGGAAAATTAGAACAAAAGGTTTGGCAATTGTCAATGCTGTAAAATTACCCATGCATATATCTGGTAAATAAAAACTATAATTAATAAAAAAATTAAAAATAAGTATCAATGGTCTCAGAAACTGCATTATCAGCTGAACTTGGTTAGAACAAAATTGTTTCAAGTTTTTTAATCTATTTCCTAGTTAGATAAATTGTACCCTTGGAGAGATCTGTGGCATGCACCCTAGCTGTGTTTTTTGTTTAACCTAGACACCTATTAAGGCTTTACTGATAATGAAAGCTAGATTAAAATAAAAAAAAAAAACAAAAAAAAAAAAACCCAACAAAACTTTCTAGATAACTACCTGCCCTTTCATTCCATTAAACTGTTCTCTGGTAAAGAAAGAGCAAGGGAAATATTGTTTATCAGGAGAAATGGCTTGTTCCCTGCCATTGGATATTTAAAAGATTAAATTGAATTAATTAAGTGAAACATCCCTAAATATTTCTTCTATGTAAATAAAAAGATATTACTATTGTACCCATACATGTGTAGAGCATTTCTTCCTAACTTGGTTTCAACTCACCCTTATTGTGTGTGTCCTATGCTAGGGACACAAAGATAAAAATAAAATTAAAAAGTTCTTGCCTTCAGGATTAACTTATACCTGGGAGAGGGAAATTTAAGATGTACAAAGGTAAGCATATGTATGAGAAAGCATCCACCGTGAGGGATAGGGTGGGGAATTCATGAAATAGATGACCTTGATGACCCTAAGGCTGAAAGTCAATCTTAAGTTAAAAAATTCCTCTAAAGTTATTAACCTGAGTGACTAAGAGAATGCTAGGGCTAGAAGCAAAAATAGAGAAATTTATTGGAAAGACAGCTTTAAAGAAAAGTTGACAAATTGCAGCTTGGAAATGTTATTTCTCAAACTCCTTTTTCCTAGTTCAATGCTGCTACTAAAGTGCAATGGACATACAGTAGATACTTTTTGATTGAATGATTAAATGAAAGTTTGCATCATATAGCAGATAGAATAGTGAATTTAGCCCAAGTTCAAATCCCAACTCTCTCACATACTTAGTAACCACAGGTAGTTTCTTTCCTTCCTCAGCCCTTTGTTTGCACCTGTACAATAAGAAAGTTTGGACTAAATGATTTCCAAGATATCTACCACATTCAGATTTATGATCCTATGAATGACAGGTATATTTTTTTCATGTTTCTTAAATATAAACAGTACCCCTGAACTGAGTCCTTTGTATCTTGCTGACTTTTAGCAGCTTGGTAGTATAGTTATGGGATATAGACTTAAGCTAAAGTGAAATTCAAGCGTATACCCTAATACTGGAGAAGCAAATTCTATAAAATCAAGAGGACTTCTCTAAGGTTTTACTAATCTCTTCCCTCCTGGGAGAAAGTTTCCCAAACTTGGCTGATGATAAGTTGAATGAAGTTACGTTATACATGGAAAACACCTCCAGTGTCACAAGGAAAAGCTGAAAAACAATATGGCCCCACTTTTTTTTTTAAACTAATTACCCTCTGTACTTTTACTATAATGTTTGACTCTTCCCTCTTCCTCATTTCTAACATTCATTGGTTATGAAAGTCTTGTCAATGTTGTCTTTAACAATGCCCATATCCAACCTTTCCTTTCCTGTTCTTTGGCCACCAGTTTTTTCCATATTTGCATTACCTGTCATAAATAATAACTGCAGTAACTTCTTAAAAATTATTCCATATAAAAGTCTCATTTCACTCATGTTTATTCTAAATACAGATAACATATTAAATTCCATAACGAATAGATCTCATTCTGTTGTTTCTTTGCTTAGAAAAGAAATCTTTAACAGCTCATTTTTGCCTTTGATCCAAACACCTTATTCTTCCATTCAATGCTTTCCATAATGTGAATAAATCTTCCTTTACCCCCTTATTTTATACCATTTATCTTCATCTATGATACGTTTCATTCAATCTTCACTTTGTTATTACACAAATATATCCTAGCTTTCCTTATCCTTTGTTTCTATTCACACTATTCCTTATTCTTCAAATTTTTTTTTTCATTTCTTACAATATGCTTTCTTTCCTTCAATATCCATTTCTAATTTTATCTACTCTATGAAGACTTTATTTCTGCCCTGTCCAAAATTCTCTTTTCTGATTAGTAATTCTTATATTATTCTTATATATGCATATTGTACATATATATTAATCTTATATTATTCTGTTTTTTTCTCAGGCTTATTCCTGCTATGAGATTATACATTATTTGAGAACAAGTTTGTTTGTTTTTATTGGCATCTCCCTCAGAACTGAGCATAATGTTTTTCAACTAATAGTCATTTAATAAATATGAATTTGAAAAAGTAGAAGTTATTAGAGGGTTACAATCTGGAAAATATTAAAATATATACATAATAAGATTAATGCAATAATGAGGAGAATGAGGATACTTTTTTCTTTTCCCTTTCCTGATTTGACTGCAGATACCAGGAAAGTGAATTGGGTAAACGGAGGAATGTTTTGGTTAGGAGTAGATTGAAGAGAATATGAAGGGATTCTAAAAATAAATCCCTGAATAGTATATCTCAGATATGTGCAGCACCCTAAAAAGGTACAATTCTCTTCTTAATTTATCTTCTCCTTGTTTGAGTTGTAAAAATTTTGTCTTTGAGCCAAATTTCTTATGTGTCTATATATAATTACTGAATATATTGGTTTCCTCTTTGTACTTTGGCCTTGGGAATGCAACCTTGCCACTTAATACCTTTAATATCCTTCAATACAAAATTATCAGCAATAGCATACTCCGTCAGCCCTTTCAAATATAAAAAACTTTTATGACAATGGGATCATTGTCAGAAACAAACAAGTGAGCAAGTATCAGGTACATGATCTTAGGAAAAAACTTTTCCCCATCTCAACTGAAGAGATTCATTTTATTTATTTCTCTCCTTTTTTCTCTTCTTTGTATTTTTAAAGAATGAAGTGATTTACAAAATATTTTTAAATATATAAAACAGAACAAGGAAGAAGGAAAATAAGAATCTAGTAGAAGCCTGCAAAGTTCTTCAATTCAACAAACATTTTTCATCTATCTGCTATATATCAGGCATTCTGCTGGTGGTGGAGGTATAAACAAAAAAAGGGAAAAATCCCTGTTCTTAAAGAGCTCCTGTTAAATAGCTCTACTGTTGACTATTATAATTGGCCCTATAATTCAACTTAAGTGGCCTGATGGAGAAATGTGTTGAATTAAGGAACTTTTGTTAAGAACTAATAAACTATTATAAATTACCATAGTAACCTAGTACAGGGCTTATTAAACTTTTTTCATTTTGACTTCTTTTCACTGCAGCAAATTTTATATTAAAATATTTAATTTTATTTAATTTTTTATTTATACCTAGGACATAGGTATTTAAAATAGGTATACAAATCAAACATTTGCTTATAATAAATCATAATTTTGCAACCCCCAAATTCAGTTATGGGACCCTACATGGGATTGAGACCAACAGTTTAAAAACTTTGATCTAGTGTATAATAAAACCAAAGTTCTAAGCTTATGGGACAAAAGCTCATTACCTGACAAAAACCACTGTGAAAACTATAAAACAATATGACAGAAATTAGATAAAAACCTATCTCTCATAACATATGCCAAGATAAGGTCAAATGGGTACATGTTTTATAAATAGGAGATTACATCATCAGCAAATTAGGAGAACATGAAATAGTTTACCTGCCAGATCTATGAATATGGGAAAAATTTAGGACCAAATAAGATATGCAGAGCATTACAAAATGTAAAACAGCTAATTTTGATTATTCTGTTTAAAAGGTTTTTTTTAATTTTTGCACAATCAAAATCAATGCAAAAATATTAAAAGAAAAATGAAAAACCAGAAGAACATTTTGTAGCAAGTATCTCAAAAAAGACTTCATTCCTCAAATTTGTAGAAAATAAGATCAAATTTATAAGAATACAAATCATTCTTTAATTAATAAATGACCAAAAGATATGATCTGCTCATTTTCAGACAAAGAAATCAAAGTTGTCTATAAACATATTAAAAAATTCTGTCACTATTTCTTAGAGAAATGAAAATTAAAACAACTCTGAGTACCAACTCACATTATTACAGATGAAGAAATTAAAGCCATATCTAGTCATATGAAAAAATGTGGTAAATCCTCTTTGATTAGAGAAATTCAAATTTAGACAATTCTGAGGAACAATTTCATACCTCTCAGATTAACTAATATGACAACAACAAAAAAATGATAAATATTGGAAGGGATCCCAGGGAAAACTGGGATACTAATGTACTATTCATCAATTTGTGAACTGATCCAATTATCCTGAAGAGCAATGTGGAACTATGCCTAAAGTGCAATAAAACTGTTTATACCCTTTGATCCAGAAATCCAGAACTTCTAGGTCTAGATTCCAAAGATATACAAAAGGGTAGAGGGAGAACCTCGATGTACAAAAAATATTTATAGCAGCTCTTTTTGTGGTGGCAAAGAATTGAAAATTGAGGGGATACTCATCAATTGGGAATTGGCTGAACAAGTTGTGGCATATTCCTTCCTTTTTTTTTTTTAATTTCCTCCTTTCTTTTTTGTTTGTATCTTCTTATATAAAATGACCAATATGGAAATGTTTTATATGAATGCATATGTATAACATATCAGATTGAGTATTATTTTAGGGTAAATGAAATTTTTGGTTTCTAAATTCTCCTAGCTACAAACGGGTAGAGATTGATGCCTAATTAGAAGTTTAGATTTAGAAGGAAATTCAGAGATCATTTAGTCCAATTTCTCCATTTTACAGATTAGGAAACTGAGGTGCTGAGAGATTAAGTGATTTTCCAGAAGTCACTTAAGTATCATGTGGCAGAGACAGATTCAAACTGAGATCTATTTAAATCAAATCCATTATTCAATTGAACAAAGCTACTTATTTGGTTATTAGTGGTTATTTATGCTTCTCGAATTCTTTTAAATTTACTGTGTAAGTGAACAAGAGCTTTAATGGTTTCACCATTGTTTCTGACAATTGAGGTCACAACTCCTATATTGAAATCTACTGTGATTTGGGAATTTTTGTTGAGTAGACAAATAATTTGTATGTGAATGGATAAAAGCTATTTTTTTAAAAATCTTTTAAAATTTTTTTATTTATTTAAAACTTAAGTAGAAAAAGAAAAAAAAACCTTTCAATGTAAACAGTAGAAAATAAGAGAGAATTTAAAATATGAAACAATAAATTTCAATTTTAAGAAAGCCTATATAATGAATATTATACATTAGGCTGAGAATTGTCCTTTTTTTTTTTTTTTTTTTGCTTCCTTTTAAGTTTTCTTTTGTTCCCTCTGAATTTTTACTTCATTCTTTTTTCTCCTTTACTCCCCAACTTCAGTCAAGAAGGCTACAATTAAACACAGATATATAGATACAGATATTTGTGCATGTTCATATACACACACAAGTATATTTTATATATATATATATATATATATATATTGATGAGGGCGTAGCCCCCTTTAAGATTACTTTCTGATCTTCAACCTCCTTTGGGACGGACCTTTGATTTACATTATCTGATCAAAACCACTCTTTTGTATTCCAAGGGGAGATATCCGTATCTAAGCTAACTTGGGCTGTACCCAGCCCCCATTCTAATGATCAGCTCAGGTTTCCCAACCCCCACCTGGTGGGTTCTGGCCCTCGAGGAATCAACTTGGGACTCCACCCATAGGCCCCTTCAAGCAAATAAAAGAGCCAAGCTGGAATCATCTCTTGGCAGAGGGTCGAAACATGCAAGCACCATGCTTTGCATCACAGACTCTCTGTCCACCAATTATGGTATATTTCTTTCTCTATCTAACTCCTTTTACTAAAAAGACCTTAACCTTACTCTCAAATCCTACAATGAACCTTATTTTATCAATCTAGATTTTCGGGCCTGTAAATTCATTTACAGGGGACTCTTGTGCTGCCACTAGAACTTATTTAACTTTGTATCCTTGTGCCGAATCCAAAGGGGTTGCAGGGGGGCTCCATTTGACTCCCTGTACTCCAAACCTGCCACTAGACCTCAATTAATCCTAATTTTATTTAGGTATTCCTTATCTAGACCTCATCATATATATATATATATATATATATATATATATATATATATATATATATATATATATATATATATATATATATATATATATATAGACATAGATTTCTATAATCATACACATGTACATTTATATATGGTCTTAAGATTTTAGTTTCAAGTCCATGTTCAAAATGCACAAATCTATCTTGCCTATATATAGACCTTTTCCCTTTTCCAAAATTCTTTCTCATTAATAATGCCTTTTAATTCAATAACGTTGAGGTGGGGATAGCTTATAAATTTAAAAAACAAATAACCACCTCTACCAAACTCATCCCAGAATATAGAGCTATTTATTCAATCTTTAGACTTTAAGCGGCTCAATTAGGAATATGAGATCATCAGTCCCCCTTAGCCACCTTAACCCATAATGCCACTATTTAATTTTCTGTGGTGAGATTCAGGTTCATTAATATTGGAGGTCCAACTCTAATAAAGAAAAAACAATGAAGGATTGGCCATTAAATAGTCAAAGTAATCATCATCATCATCATTAATAATGTTACTGAACACTGATATTTACATAATTATGTTAAAGTTTCCAAAGATATAAATATATCTTATTTGAGCCTTATTAGTTACCTAGGAGACAGTTAATTCAAGTGTTTTGTTTTCTAGAAGAAGACATTTTACATTAAAGATGTAGCAGAGAATCATGAAAAATCTATTGGACTTGGAGTGAGTCCTGAGTTTGAAACCTTACTGATAATATATAGCTATGTGATCCTAAGCAAGTTATTTTGTGATACCTAAAGACAGTTGCTAATCAATAGTTTTAATTTGCAGTCTAAAGGAAATGTATACAAAGAGATGATATTGCTAATTAAAAATTGTTTTGGATTTTTCAATATACTTTCTTTCATATCAAAACCCAACAAAATCAAAGGAAATACTCATGTTATTCTCAATGACTACATAATCAATTGCAGGAATATATGAAAATACAAAAAAAATTCATTATTGAAAAGCATTTGCTTCAAAAAGATGTAAATAACACAAACTGCTAAGGAGAAGCTGTAAAACAAAGTAGGTTGTATACAGTACAATTACCAGCAGCATGTGAATGGTGAAATACTCACAAAAGATAACAGAAATAGAATGTTTCTTCAGATATGCATTGTTACACATGACAATCACCCATCAAATTACGACAATTTTGTAATCACATAAAAATGAGAAGTTACTTAATTTTCCCCATTTAGATGGTAAGCTCCTTGAGGGCAGGGATGCTATTGTTTTGGCCCATTTTTGAACTTTCGGCGCTTAGCACAGTGCTTGACACAAAGCAAATTTTTAATAAATATATGGTGACTGACTTAGGTTCATATGTAAAAACTCACCAAACTTAAATCTTACTTCTGTATTTGTAAAATGGGAAGAATAATTCATTTTATCTACAGAGTGCTTATGAGAAAAATATTTGTAAATCCTGTGGATCAATATAAACATAAATTACATTGTGGGACATACCCATGCTCACATAGCTAGTAAGAATAAAAGTTGAAACTCCAGTTCTCCTGACTTCAAATTCAGTGATACTTTTGGACTGTTAACTCTAGTTTTCCAGATACATGTGAATTTCTATTTGCTTTAGAAGCTGTTATTGATTCTATTTTAAAAGTTTTAAAATATATTTTTATTTAATCATTTTGGCTAAAGGGATTCGCTATTTGCTACATGTTAATTGTGGAATTGGCATTTGATGGGAAGAGAATAAGCCTTGAAATATATTCAATAGTTTGGGTTCCCTATTAAGGAATATTAAGCAGTAGCTCATTTTTAATCTAAAATAAAATAAGAATAGCAAAAACAATATTTAAGAGGTCAAGGAATAGATAGGTAAAATTCTAGTGCAGTAAGTTTTTTGTTTTGTGGGTTGGTTTTTTTGTTTTGTTTTGAGTACAGCAAAGCAGCCGGGCTCTGATGCTTATCTCCTTCCTTCTCCCCTTGAAAAATCAAATTTTTCCTTGGAGAAGAGTTGGTATAGGAGACTAAAGATATATTAATTTGTGCTTCTCTGTGAGCCACATCTAAACACCTTTATATGGACATTCATAACTAATACAGTCTCACACACACACACACACACACGCACACACAAAAACACACACACACACACCACCACCACCACCATCAGCACTACCACTGCCCTCTCCTTATAATAATAATATTAATAAGAGAGTGCAGTCTTAGAGAAGTTGTCTCCTGGAAAAATTAAATGGTCCTTCAAGTTTGGTTCACAGTCAACAAAAAAGTCACCTCTCTTTATTTTAACTATAATACAAGGGACATTTCTTTTAGCTACCAAATGTAAATTTTCACTGTCTTATCAATGAGTCTGATATCTCTGAGAAACTAAATATGTATTTTATCTTGACATAGGCCATGAGTCTACAGAGTCAGATGAACTTTAGAATAACAGATCAAAATCACATTGCAGAATTAATTCTTTTTAATACAACTGGGGCCTTAATGCCAAATGCTTCCACGTTATTTTTAAGGTTTTATTAATGCATTTTTATACAATAGTCTTTGTCTTTTGTACACTAGTCTACTAGATAGAAAGAAAGATCCTATATATACTAAAATAGTAAGAGCAGTTCTTTTTTGATAGCAAAAATAACGGGGGCTCCAACATTTGTGCAATGTTCAAACAAACTATGAATATAAAAGGACTTTGTGGCACTGAATGATGAATATGAAGAATTCAGAGAAACAGATAAATATATATATATATATATATATATATATATATATATATATATATATATATATATATATATATATATATATATATATATATATATAAACATGTGTAAAGAGAAGTTAGGAAAAAGTATCAGTTACTAAATAAAACATTGCAAATCAGATATTGCAAAAGTCGGTTTTGGTCTGGGAAAAACATAATGAAACATACTTCTCACCTTTTCTTGGTAAAGAAATGGAGAACTATAAATGGAAATGTTGATGCATGCTTTTGGTTGTGGTAATTCATCAATCCATTTTGCATATCTTTTGTTTAAAGGGAAAGTTGAGGCAAATGAAGAAATGTCTGGTGTGAGATAAAGGCATAAATAAAATGTTTAAAACAAAAAAAGATTCTAAAGCAAATAGAAATTCACACTTATCTGGAAGACAATTATGGTTAACAATCCAAAAATATCATGGCTTTGAAGTTAGGACAAAATCAAAATGCCAAAATAGAAGCAAGATGAGAGAGAGAGAGAGAGAGAGAGAAAGAGAGAGAGAGAGAGAGAGAGAGAGAGAGAGAGAGAGAGAGAGAGAGAGAGAAGGAGGGAGGAGGAGGGAGGGAAAAAGGGAGGGAGAAATAAAGAGAACTATAGGGAATTCCACATTTCTCCCATGGAGAAATTCTCTGAAGGATTTAAAATTTTGGGAACAGGATCATGCTCAAAATGCCATGTTTTATCTATGTCCACTTCTTTCTGGGGGAAAATCTTTTCAGGGACTGAAGAAGATGTAAAACCATACCAAAGCTGAAAGCCAGAGAAGCCGATTCTCTCTTTTGCCAAGCTCTTGCCAATTTTTCACCTCATACAGGCTCAGAATCATGAATTTCCACCAGAGAAAAGGATTTGGGACAAATGGAATTTGAGCTGGGGGTTATGTTATAGTTTTATTTGGCAAAGCAAAAACCCCAAACTTAATATTATGTACTTCTGTATTGTTTCCTATCAAATGTAAGTTGAAATTTCCTGAAAGAGAGTGAGTATTCTGATGAACAGAAGGATTCCTTCCCCTTTGAACTTCTCTCTACAGAGAAATAATTGCATATTAATACATTATCTCTAACAGATATTAGCTTAAAAACACAGATTATAACTTGTTTTCCATCACACTATAGGATTAGTTTAGGGGAAATTTTCATATCTCAATGAGTTAAAATTATATATTGTTTTCATCTTCCCCACCCCACTATCCCTTCAAAAGGGAATCTGGAAGTCAAGTACTAATCATCTGGAAAACCAAAGCAGCATAATTTACAATTGTATCATATACTAACTAAATTCACATCCTGGTAATATGTGATGAATCAGCAAAAAACATTCATCTTGTCAAAGTTTCTGGTCTTATGATACGTAAATTCCAGACAAAATCCAGACCTCTATAGTTCCAGATCAGGATGGCAAAAGGTGCTGATGACTGAGATGATGATTTGGCTATGTTAATAAACTAATCTCAAGATGGCATAGATAAGAGTTTCTGTTTCTTAGAAATACTATATGAACATGAGACTTTAAAATTATGTGCCCAGAGCATTCTTCTATCTCTATGAGGTCCACGTTTGCCTAGAGCACCCAACTCTAATTTATGGTTATGTTGGTGATAGTCTCTCTCTCTCTCTCTCTCTCTCTCTCTCTCTCTCTCTCTCTCTCTCTCTCTCTCTCCCTCCCCCTTTCTCTTTCTCTCTCTCTCTCTCTCTCTCTCTCTCTCTCTCTCTCTCTCTCTCTCTCTCTCTCTCTCTCTTTCTCTCCCTCTCTCTCTTTCTCTTTCTATCACTTTCTCTCCCTCTCTCTCTTTCTCTCTCTTTCTATCTCTTTCTTTCCCTCTCTGTCTCTCTCTCTTGCTTCCCCTACACTGCCTGCCTTCCTTTACCACCTCATGTTTTATTCCCCTGCCATTTCCCTCTAAACATCTGTTGCTGTTTACATTTATATTTATTCTTATTAAAGTATGGTTGCTGCTCCATTTCTATTGTCAATCACGGTCCTTTTGCACTGATTACCCAAAGAACCAGGCATGCCTGCCCCAACTTCATAATTTCATGAATTAAGTACCAACTCACTCAGAAAAATAATGTGGGTGTAAGTGAGGTAGAATTTGTGAGGGTGTATGTTGGAGGGCTACATTATGTCATGTTAAAAGATTATGATGATCTTTTTTCTTGTTGCTTGTTTTTTTTTCCTCTTTTTTTCCTCATTTTTTCCCTTTTGATATGCTTCTTTTTTGCTCAGAATGACAAATATGGAAATATGTTTATAAGAATGACATACATTTTACCTATATCAAATTGATTGCTGATTTGGGGGAAGGGAAAATAGAGGCGAGAAAGAAAAATTTGGAATATAAGTTTCTGTGCAGGTGAATATTGTAATCTATCTTTGCTTGTATTTAGGAAAATAAAATACCATTAAATTAAAAAAAAACAAAAACAAAAACAAAAAACAAGATTGCAGTGATCAAATGACTTAGTTGCTTTATTCTGCCCACTTAAGATTCCCCTATCCAATCTGGATAGTAGACTTCCTAACAAAGCTCTCTTACATAATAAATCTTGCCTGAATCTGCTGATTATAATGTTCTTATTTCATCAAATTGTTATGTCAGCTAATGGCATTTGATAGAACAGAAAGTTCAAAAGACTATCAGAATTTTCCATCATTTGAAGGATCAATGTGCAAACTATTGTGCAATATATACATATTAAGACAACCTTACCATGACATTTGATCAAAAATGGGAGGAAACATTGTTATATAACTAGGTCACTCAGAGGTTGACCCCTGATCTTGAATGAACTCAGAATTATTAGCTCCCTATTAGGAAGAAGAGCCTTAGAAAGAGGTTAGTGATAAGTACTGAACTTGTGATTTCATTGGCATAGGGAGCCCTCAGATGAGAAAACTCCCTTTACCAATATAAACCAGTACCTTTTCTGAGACTTATAATATTAGAGAGTTGTCTAGAGTTAAAGAACCTTAATATACAGGCAGTATGTGAATAAGATGGGATTTGAACTCATCATCTTGATTTCAAAGCTATGATTTCTTGCCCCCCTTAAAGTTTTATTGATGAGCTTTGTTTTTACATTACAAACATTTACAGATCTCTTGTTTGAAAAAAAAGTAAAACTAATAAAACTAATAATATGACTTCATCTGAAAGTGCAGTCTAGATATCCTCCCTGTGTGAAGACCAAGTTAGCATCCTGGATTCCTTAGAATCAACCAGAGTCTGGATAAGCAAAAATCCTTGATCTTTATTCTTGGTCTTAGGGGTAGAAGTGAATTGGAAGGACTCAGGATCTGCAGGATCTCTCCTCCCCATCTCCCCCACCAAAGTCCCTCTCTGGCTTGTCTTACTCCACCCCCTAATCCTTCCCACAATTCTCTGTATACACCAAAAGATTGAGCCAGCACAGAATGGTGGGAAGGGCCAATTTCCAAGCATAGGCTAAGAGAGTATTGTCCAATCAGTAATTAGCCTTAAGTGGTCGGTTGTCCAACCTCAGTGCATCAACTCAAAGTTTCATCCTTTACACTCCTGTTTTTAAAATTTTAAGAAAAATATATTTCTCTCTCTCCTGTTCCTTACCCCATAGAAAAAAGTAAAATAAAACCAAATTTCTTGTAATAAATAAAAGTACATAGTCAAATCCCTTTTCTAAGACTTTGATTTCATTGGTTTGAGTAATTCCACATTTGTCATGCATCAGAACTCACAACTACATTATAACTTAATAAGTGAGAGCTAATGAAAGAGAAATAAAGCATAACAAACTATGTAAGGACGTAGAAAGGCAAATAACTTCATCGACTTGTAAAACTATTTATTGTCCTTGAATAAGAGATATCTATAGCTTTATGTAAACAACTAACTCAATCCTACTGTCTTAGATTGAATGAACTCCTTCATTAACCATAAAATTATTTGGTTACCTTTTCTTTTCTACAGCCCTTGAACAGAGAATGTTTTTTCATCTAATCAAAAACTCTGCCAGTTGCCTCAAATTTTGCCCCCAGAAACCTACTATTTTCCCTTGACTATCTTGCTGTTGACTAATTCTACCTTACTCTAACTCCATCTCCTGTGGAATGCTATATTTATTTATACTAAGTTACTTTGAGTGGCTATGTATGCTAAATGGGCCTGCAAAGTTATGAAAACAAAATATTTACTGAGACAACTGAAGCTGATATTGATAAGCAACCTTTGTTAGTATAGCAATAAATAAATAAATAATGAATTAGTATGTTAGCATACTAATAAATAAATATTTCTTTTTGGCTACTCAGATTATTTGACTTCCAATTAATGGATCCAGCTGATGGGTAAAATTTTCTCTCTAAGACTTTTGTATAGCTCTTATATTTACATGCTTATTATACAAGGTGAGAATAAAAAGGTAATTTTTTGGTGCTTAGTTTTTATTGTGCCTAGAAGAGGGCTTTCAGGCTTCAATTTATTCCTAGTGAGAATTGTAAAGGAATTACAGTTACTAATAAATATTCTCATGGTGTTCACTAAGTTCCTTTCCCTGAGGAAAAGTATATGAGTGGGGGGTGGGGGATTACAAGTTTCCTGGTCATATGACCCTCACAAAGGAGAATTGATGTTTTCATTAAGATGTTTGCTAGTATATTTATAGGATCCTGTTAGATAATAAAATAATCAACTGGAATATACATGTCTTCCATTTGAAAGTTTCTGTTTGAAATAATATTGACACTAAATTTTTTTCTGTTGGCCCTAAGAAAAAATAAAATAAAATCCTCAGCATAGTATTTAAATCCTTTCACAAATAATCTGACTACCTTTCCAAGCTCATTTTGAATCACTTCCCTTCACTTACTGTTCTTTCCATCCAAGGGCCTTCTTGCTGTTTCCCAAACTCAACCTTCTTTTCCCCATCCCAAAGCTCTTACACAAGGTTTCCCCCATATTTGGAATGTACATCCTCCACATCTCATCTACTTAAATTCTCAGCTCATGGATCATCTCCTACAGAAAGCCTTCGGATGATCATCCCTGCCCATTGTTAGTGCTCTCTTAGTCAGTCAGTATTTATTAAGCATTTACCATTTACTAGTGTCTGAAGCAGGATTTGAACTTATGTCTTCCTATATCATCCATCTACTTCTAATATTCCATCTACTGTGTAATGTGACTGCTTAGGCAAATGGTAATTAAATTTAGAGGAACTGATGTTAGAGAATATAAAAAAGAAAAGAAAGTCAAGGATTGAATCTGAGATTGGGGGGGCACTTACAGTTACTAAAATCACATAGATATAAAACCATGAAAGGAAACTGAGGAGTGGTGAGGAAAGTAGGGGAACCATTAGAGATATATGTCATGAAAATCCAAAGAAAATTCAGAAAAAGGTCCAATGCTATAGAAAGGTTTAAAATAATGAAGATTTTAAAAGGCAATTAGATTTGAAATTAAATATAATTGGTAACTATGCAGAAAACAATTTTAGTTTGTGAAGTTGGAAGATAGAGAGAAGAGAGACAGAAGGAGAAGAAGAGGCATGGAGTATAGCTATTTTTTTTTCAGAGAATTTACTTAAGGTAAAATTTTTTGGCCAGTCATTTTAGTCATATCAGACTCTGTGACCTCATTTCGGGTTTTCTTGACAGAAATACTAGAGTGGATCACTATTTCCTTCTCTAGCCCATTTTATAGATGAGGATAATGGAGGCAAATAAGATAGACTTGCCCAGGATCACACAGCTAAATGTCTGAAACTAGATTTTGAACTCGGGAAGATGAATCTTCCTGAATCCAGGCCTGGCATTCTATCCACTATACTATCTAGATGCCTACTTGAAGTATGGAAGAGAAGACAACATTTAGAATAGCTAGCAGGGACAGTTTGGTGTAGTGGAGTGTTTTTTTCGCAGGATAAGAGAGAGGACTGTATTTGTCAACTGCAAGAAAGGAAAAAAAAAAACAAGATTACTGAGAAGTGGGATGAGAATAGGAACAATCTCTGAAAAAATGAAAAATGAGGGGATAGAGGTTGTCTGCTTAATTTTTCAACATGTTTGTGATTTTTAAAACAATCGTTTCTTTGCAAATTATTATTTTCCTTTTATCTTTTCAGAGAAGCAGCTTGATAGTACAGAGTTAGCTCTGAAATCAAACCAAAGTTCAAGTTTTTCTTTATGTTACATGTAGTTATATTCACTGATATATATTGTTTAGCCTTTCTGAAACTGAGAGCATCTGCGATCTAAATGATTTCTTAAGTCCTCTGTCCACTAAACCCCAGAATTTCCTGAGAGGTACGTACAAAGTTTTTTGGATCTCCAGTGAAGAAATTCAGAGAGAACTGATCCTAAATGTGCCCAGAAGGTCCTAGGTGTTTATGGGAAGAATGTAGGGAGATGAAAGATTCAGATTTGCCTAGAGCTGGTCCCAAATGCCATGGAGAGTTACTGAGAAGTTTGCTTCCTTAACTCTTGCATTTTCTTATGTTTTCCCATATAATTGTTATCTTCTTTATTTACATATTATAAGGAAGTAATTCTGTCACAATTTTCTCTAACTGACTCAGAAAGATTGTCTGAACAATGGTAATTTTATAGAATAGCTGTCCTTAGGCCAATTGTTTGTGACACATTTAAAAATCTTTGGTGAATCATGGAATTACTGTTATCAGTAAAGAACTTCTAAGAAGGATGTCTATTTCACTCACCTCAGGGATAAAAGGGAACATGTTAGGGCTAGATATAAAGAAAAGCAAAGGATACATTCATATGAGGTATTCTTAAAGAAATATTTAATGTTCATACTGTAATTTTAAAACATAATTTGATTGTGTTTTTATATCATGTCCCATTAAGAGTCACATACAATGATTTTATTATTTAAAAAATCTCTATTTCCTGGGCCATCTGTCAAGTTTTGCACCAGAATTAGTGAAGTGATCAGCAAGACTGTTTTATGAATCACCAATTACATTTCTGGTCATATCAAGACTTGTGTTAATCCATTATGGAATTCACCCAATTTAGTCAGTTCAATTCAAATAATGTTTATTAAGTGTCCATTTTCTGCAGAGCACTATGCATAAGAGAGTGAAGAGGTAAAGGGGCAGAAGTTATGAAGATAGTCTAGAAAAGGTTCCTGCCCTCAAGATGGTTAAAATCTACTATAGTAGGGGAACTAAGCCATTCATACTAATGGATATATAATACCAAATAAAGCAAGATAAGTATATGAGAACACACTGTTATGTGAAATTTGTAAAAGGTAAATCCTTGCAGCTTGAAAGTCCTTGGAAGAGCTTGAGAAATGGGCCTTGAATGATGAGTATGATTCTAGTAGATAGAGATGAGTTGAAATGTATTCCAAGAATAGTATAGAGAAATTAGAAGACCAAAGGATCAAATGCATAGGCCATACTATAGAAGGAAAGAGGGAAAAAAGAAAGGAAGTAAGGGGGGAAAGGATGATGGGAAGAAGGAAGAAAGAAAGGAAAGAGGGAAGGAGGGAAGGAAGGAAAGGAGGAAGCATTATATAGCACTTGCTATGTGTTGGCAAGTTCTTGAATGCCACTGTTAAGTCACTAAATATTTCTGAACAGAATGATGATTATAGATCTATGTATGGGAAAATGAATCAAGCAATGAAATCTAGGGTGATTTACCAGGGACAGAAACTAGTGGTAAATAAATTGGCCTAAACTTAATTTTTTTTTGTCTTTGATTTAGATCTTTAGTCTGGGTAAATCTTTAAGAAAGATTTCTCACATTCATTTCTAACTGAGGAAGTAGAAAAGGAGAAAAAAAAACTTTGGCCTTAATTCAATAATTAATTATGAATATAAGGGAAAAATAATTTCTTTCACTGGAAGGGATTTTAAAACCTTGTCAGTGGATAAAAGCAAATGACACTATCTAGAATACACCTTAAGCATCATAGTTAATTGAATCAACCATTCCCAACCTTGGACCTATGCATAAAAACAATAATTAACAGTTTATTTTCAGATATTCCTTAGTAGCAGATCCTTTCACTTCTGTCAGACACAGCAACGTAGGAGATTGAGAAAAATTTTCTCTTTCCTTTCACTAAACCATTTTATTAGCATTACTGGACCAGTAGGAGTCATTATATTCATCTGAGAACATAAAATGCAGGAATGTATGGGAAAAATAGCTACCTGAAAAGAAAAGAAGTTTCAAAAGTGGCTGTTTTTGCTTCACTTATCTTATTCTAAGTAGGGGCCAATTTTTCTCTGAACACTATGTGTAATTATACCCAAGTTTTGGGAGAGGGGAATATTTTGTACCAATTATACCACATTTCTATATTATCATAATTAATGTCTTTAAAAAATTCTATGTGGGGGCAACTAGGTGGTGCAGTGGATAGAGCACCAGCCCTGAAGTCAGGAGGACCTGAGTTCAAATTTGATCTCAGACACTTAACACTTCCCTAGCTATGTGACCCTGGGCAAGTCAGTTAACCCCAATTGCTTCAGAAAAAAAAAAAAGTTCTATGTATATTGACCGATTTTTAATGGGAAATATCAGTAGACGCTCATTAGTAGTCACCCACAGGGCTAAAATTGCATTCTAAAAAGATAGCTGCCATCATCTGGGGATCTAATCTGCGAGTACAAGTTAGTGAAGTATTCGGTTGGCAGTGCTACATATAAAGTCCTTCTAAAGAATGGTGCTCATATCTGGATGGATATAATAATTCATTTGTGATTTGACCAAGAAACCCTAGAACACATCAATTTCCATTACTGTTCTGAATGCTTTACTTGGATACTTCAAAGAATCTTTGATTTCTCCATAGAGAGTTCTCTCCCTACATTCAGACCCCATGATTCTATTAATACAAGTACAATATCACTTGAAAAGGGCAGTGAAGTTCTCATTCAACAGTCCTGAAATATTCTGGCTCAATCCCTGGTTGCTAGAGATTTTGGTAGATCCTTGATTTTCCCCAACCCATTGTACTTAGGATGCTTGACCTATAATTTGACTAGTCATTAAGTAAATATATATATATATATATATATATATATATATATATATATATATATATATATATATATATATATATGACCATAGACATAGGAAATGAGATCACAATCTATTGAATTTCAAACATTACTAATTAGAAACAGTTTCATTTTTAACCAACCACAAACATTGAATCACCAGCATAAAGCAATATGATTATATAAGTTACATTATCAACAGGCTGAATTTTATGAATTCACATGTGAATTTTGAAAATACATGAGATAGTTGAAAAACTTTTTTCCTCTTTCTTCATAATTAGACAGTCTATGATATCTAAAAGGGCTTGAGAACCAATTACCTTTTTTTTCATCCTTCTATGGGTATTTCCTTGAACAATCATCCATTCTTAAAACATGTCTATTAATTTACCTTTCTGCTTTCTGCATAATGAACCTTATTTACTTGGTATTTAAACACATAAGAAGACCCAAGTTCTAGAAATAAAATATGGAATTTTAGAACTGAAAGTGATCTTAAAATCAAATCCAATCTCTGTATTTTACAAATAAGAAAGTAGAGGTATAGAGAACCTTAGAAAATTGGGATTACATAGCTAGCTAGTAGCAAAGCTCAGACCAATGCTATCAAAAAAACTCAATGCATTGGTTCTATGATTGCTCTTCATGTCACTGTCCTTTGTGTTATTCAGTCTTTCAGTGCTATCCAACTCTTCATGACCCCATGGACCACAGAGTGCCAGGCCCTTCTATTCCAATTATCTCTCAAAGTCTGTCCAAATTCATGTTCGTTGTTTCTATCTCACTCTCTGCCATCCTCTTCTCCTTTTGCCTTCAATCTTTCCCAATATCAGGATTTTTTCAATGAGAGGAAATGCTTTGTGGCCAAAGTATTTAAGCTTCAATTTCAGTATTTGGCCTTCTATTGAACAGTCTGAATCAATGTCTTTAATTATTGATTGATCTGATCTCCTTGCTTTCTATGGAACTCTCAAAATTTTTCTCTAGCACCACAATTCAAAAGCATCAATTCTATGGAGCACAGATTTTCTTATAAGAACTCTTTTATTGCTGTGTATCAAGGATCCAACACAGAACTGCATATAATGGTATAAATGTGACATAATCAGAACAGAATATATCAGAAATATTATCTTTTGAATATATATCCTTCTTTCTACTCACAAAACCACTATTTTAGTTCAGATTCTCTTTACCTCTCACTAAAACTATTTCATTAGATTTTTCCCTCATTGTTTCTTCAATTCAATCCATCCTTCACTCAGAAATCATAGGTCTGATCATGTTATTCCCTGACTCAATAAACTCCACTATATCCCTCTTCTAGGACTAAATATAAACTTCTATGTTTGGCCCTTAAAGCTCTTCATAACTCCACCTGATGTTTCCCATTTCCTTTTATATTACTTTCTATCATGTATTCTTTAGACCAACCAAAATTCTCTAATTTCTTTTCCTCACATACAAAGATTGCCTTGAATGCTATCTTGTATAGGACATTTTTCTTGATCTCTCCTCCCATCTACTAATGTTTCCCCTCTAAAAGTACCTTCTGATAATTTTCCAAATATACATATGTATATGTATATGAGTATAAGTATATATATATGTATATATGTACCTGTTTCTCCTGTTAGAATGTAAGTTCTTTGAGATAATGCACTATTTCACTACTTAGCACAGTATCTAGCATATAGTACATGTTTAATAGATGTTTATTGATTTATTGCCTTCTCCCAATTTGGAAACTGTGTCTCTACCAACAAAAAGTAACATGGCATTAGTTGTTTTTTCTTTCATTTGTTTGATTGTTTTGGCTATGATGCCACACAGTTTCATTTGCATTTCTCTTAAAACCACTGGGTTTTATTTCACACACACACACACACACAAATTTTTCTAACCATGTCTCCAACATCCTCTACTTTTGCAACTGATTTTTTGAAATCCCTCACTGTTTTTCTGATTTTGTAACCAAATTGGTATGTCTTGTTTTCCTTCATGGCTACATATTTTTATTGAAAATTCCATAGTAATGTCCTCTACAGACTATTTAAAAATAATTAGAAGATTGCACATTTTGAAATATTTATTTTTATTACTCTTTGAGCATATAAATCTAAATGAGTTTATTTTAATAAGAAAATGTACAGGACATATATAGGTCCTCATGATGACAGTTCCTAGAATATACTATATTAGGGCACTGTAGAAAAGTCAAGAACATGCCTGGATTTTACACATATTTAATATATGTATATTCTTCAAATACTTCAAATAATAATAAGAGTTAGAGAAGTACATTTTCTAAATCATTGGGGCATAATAAGTTATTGTTGAAATAAGTAATGGAATTAGATTGGAAAAATTATACATATATATATATATATATATATATATATATATATATATATAAAATGCAGCATTATGTTGGAATAACAAATCATCAAATGGATTAATCTATTCAAAATAAAGGCAACCACATAGCACAGGTAAAGAAAGCTATCACATGATTTTGGTAGTCCATGGATGCTCAGCATGTAGTGACACAACTATTAGAAACTCCTCCATTAAAACTGCTGTCCTCCTGGTTAGCAAAAATTGCTCTGATTGCTGCCTTTGGAGTACCTACTGCCCTTAGAGAGTTTAGAATCTAAATGAGGAGGAAAGGTATATAGAGAGATAATTAGGTAGCTGGGCTTGGAGTCAGAAAGACTGCAGTTCAAATAAAATCTCAGATTCTCACCAGTTATGTGATCCTGGACATGTCATGTCACTTAATGTAATGTTCTTGAATTGTGAGGGTCTGGTCATCTGCTCAGTTATAATCCTTCTCTGGGAGGAGATCTGTAAAATATTTTCCTCTGTGTGCAGGTTTCTTGGGAGCTCTGTATCTCCTCCAGCTCTTGTCCTTTCTCAAATCAGACTGGTCTCCTTTCAGCCTGCCTGGCGTCAAAACTCTATCCCAGAGTCGATTCTCTCAGACCCAACGCTGCCCTTCTTTTATCCTCCAAGAGAATAGGCATGTGAGAATACTTCCACCAATGAACTTGCTCCTCTTAGAATTCCTAAGGTGTAAACTCCCTTTAAAGGCCCGAACCAAAGGTCTGAGCCAGAAAACTGTCAAGTCAATCTGAGTTCTCACCTAATAATTGTCCAGACAACCTGAATTCTCACCTTGTCACTTTCCAGACAACCTGAGTTCTCACCTGGTAATCCTAACATCTCCCCCTTTCTTTTTTTTTTAATTTTTATTTTATTTTATAATTATAACATTTTTTGACAGTACATATGCATGGGTAATTTTTTACAACATTATCCCTTGCACTTACTTCTATTCAGATTTTTTCCCTTCCTCCCCCAACCCCCTCCCCCAGATAGCAAGCAGTCTTATATATGTTAAATATATTACAGTATATTCTAGATACAATATATGTGTGTAGAACCGAATTTTTTGTTGCACATGAAGAATTGGATTCAGAAGGTAAAAATAACAGTTTACATTCATTTCCCAGTGTTCCTTTTCTGGATGTAGCTGGTTCTGTCCATCATTAATCAATTGGAATTGGATTAGCTCTTCTCTATGTTGAAGAAATCCACTTCCATCAGCATACATCCTCGTACAGTATCATTGTTGAAGTGTATAATGATCTTCTGGTTCTGCTCGTTTCACTCAGCATCAGTTGATGTAAGTCTCTCCAAGCCTCTCTGTATTTCTCCTGTTGGTCATTTCTTATAGAACAATAATATTCCATAACATTCATATACCATAGTTTACCCAACCATTCTCCAATTGATGGACATCCATTCATCTTCCAGCTTCTAGCCACTATGAAAAGGGCTGCCACAAACATTTTGGCACATACAGGTCCCTTTCCCTTCTTTAGTAGTTCCTTGGGGTATAAGCCCAGTAGTAGTATGGCTGGGTCAAAGGGTATGCACATTTTGATAACTTTTTGGGCATAATTCCAGATTGCTCTCCAAAATGGTTGGATTCTTTCACAACTCCACCAACAATGCATCAGTGTCCCAGTTTTCCCACAGCACCTCCAACATTCATAGTTATTTGTTCCTGTCATCTTAACCAATCTGACAGGTGTGTAATGATACCTCAGAGTTGTCTTAATTTGCATTTCTCTGATCAATAGTGATTTGGAATCCCCCTTTCTTTTGATTTAGAACATAGGGTAGTCATGACCTTGAAACATAATCCATCAATATGGGAGGTATTACACATAATTACATAAATTACATAAGCACATAGTAATATAGTAGCATAGTACCATAATACATACTAGAAGTATATAACAAATAACATGATCAAATAATCATAAATTGAGAATTTATAAATGTTCATAAGTCCATTGTCCATTAGTCTCATCTTGTATTAGGAAATCCAATGATTCCTGCTGGTTTTAAAGTTCTTTAACAGTGTTTTTATTAGCCATGCTCTTTCAGTGTCAGATGTTTCTTAGATCTTCTCCTTTGTTTTGAGGTCTTTCTCTTTTTCTGTCTCTCTCTGATGGACAAGGCAAATACGACTCATTGGCACCCATCTGATTCCTTCTCCTGCTGAAGAAATACAAGCAAACCCTCTCCCCCAGGCAGTTAACCTATCTAATTTCCTTCTATTTACCACTTTCTAAATCTCTTCTCATCATCTGGCAACTACATTGAAGCTGTTTGCACTGGACATAGCCCTGTTGGTTTAAAAGGCCTGTATTCTCCCCAAGTGTAATCCATTTTTGCAATCTGATTGCCTTTTGGCTGACTTATCAGGTAATCCCTTTCTGCCATGTGATTACTTTTCTTCTGGTTAATCAAATCAGAATCCTGACCTTCTAAAGGCTCTTTGGGTACAACATCAGCTGCCATCATGCCCCAAGTCTTTTTTGCCTGGAGCCCTGGACCTGGGCCCTCATCCCATTTCCCTGAATTATTCTACACTCTGATGCCCAATGGAGTCCTCTGTTGCATTTTGGACATGGGGTTTTAGGTCTTCTTTCACCCTGTCTTCTCACTCTATCTCCATATTTATACTGAGCTCTTAGATGTCCAAGTTTTCCACATTGGAAACATCGACGAATTTCTCTAGAAGTCCTTTGCCACGTTCATCATTGTCCAGGTGTAAAAAGCATTTGTACCCATTGTAGCACAGTGTCTTATGATGTCCTCTAAAGAAGCATCTTTGTCTAATCCCCATATAATTCTTTTGCAAATCTCATTGGCATTTTCCTTAGCCAGATGTCTGGTCATTATTTCTGTAGCTGCATTTTCTCCAATAGTTCTTTTGACTGCAGTTTGCAAACGTCCCACAAAATCTGTAAAAGGTTCATTGGGACCTTGCTCTATTTTAGTGAAAGCCTCTCCACGATCTTTCTGTCCAGGGAGGACACCCCAAGCTTTTATTGCAGCCTTAGCAATTTGCTCATATATTGTCATGGTATAATTAATCTGTTCTGAATTCTCTCCATACTGACCTTTACCAGCTAAGTGCTCAAAAGTGAATTGTGTGTTAACTCCTATTTCCAAATTGCATCTGACTTGGATTTTACACAATTCATGAAACCCCGCAAGCCATAACAAATTTTGTCCATGTTCTAGACATGTCCTTGCTATAGATTTCCAATCATTTGGGGTTAGGACTTCATAAGACAAACCATCTAGTAACATTTTAACATAAGCTGATGTATCCCCATAAATGGTACAACCTTTTTTCAAATCTTTAATTTTATTCAAATCTAAAGGTGCATATCTTCTCCTTTTATGACCTATAGAGTCAATATCTTCAATCACAGGATATGCATGTATAAAATCACTTATATCCTGTCCTTCTCTCTTAGCTTTAAACCCTTCTCTATGCAGCAAATTGAGCTTCCTGAAACACAAGTTTGACTATGTTACCTCACTATTCAATCCATTCCAATGGAATCTTTTTGCCTCTAGGATCAAATGTAAAACCATCAGTTTTGTTTTTAAAACTCTTTGTAGTCTAGGGCAGCTAAATGGCATTATGGATACAGAACTGACCATGGAGTCAAGAAGATCTGATCAAAATCTGGCCTTAGACAATTACTAGCTGTGTCCCCTGGGCAAATCACTTAATTCCATTTGACTCAGTTCCTCCTCTGTAAAATGAACTAGAGAAGGAAAAGGGCAAACCACTCCAGTAACTTTACCAAGTAAACCAAATAAGGCAACAAAGAGTTGGACATGACTGAAAATAGTGTGCTCCCCTCTTGTTTTTCTAATCCTCTTACTCCTTAAAGCCCATGTACATTTCTAGTGAAATGGACCTCTATGTTTTTCCTCATGCTAGGCATTCCATGCACAGACTCTTGGAATTTTCCCTTGCCAGCACCTGAAGCTGTCTCCTTCCTTGATCTTGACCTCCTGACTTCCTTCAAATCTCAGATAAAATCTGACAGGTGTGTAGTGGTATCTCAGAGTTGTCTTAATTTGCATTTCTCTGATCAATAGTGATTTGGAACTCTTTCATAGGAGTGGAAATAGTTTCAATTTCATCATCTGAAAATTGTCTGTTCATATCCTTTGACCATTTATCTATTGGAAAATGGCTTGATTTCTTATAAATTAGAGTCAATTCTCTGTATATTTTGGAGATGAGGCCTTTATCAGAACCTTTAACTGTAAAAATGTTTTCCCAATTTATTACTTCCCTTCTAATCTTGTTTGCATTAGTTTTGTTTGTACAAAAGCTTTTTAATTTGATGTAATCAAAATTTTCTATTTTGTGATCAATAATGATCTCTATTTCTCATTTGGTCACAAATTCCTTCCTCCTCCTCAAGTCTGAGAGGTAAACTATCCTATGTTCCTCTAATTTATTTATGATCTCATTCTTTATGCCTAAATCATGGACCCATTTTGATCTTATCTTAGTATGTGGTGTTAAATGTGGGTCCATGCCTAGTTTCTGCCATACTAATTTCCAGTTTTCCCAGCAGTTTTTGTCAAATAATGAATTCTTATCCCAAAATTTGGGATCTTTGAGTTTGTCAAAGATTAGATTGCTATTTTTATTCACTATCTTGTCCTGTGAACCTAACCTGTTCCACTGATCAACTAGTCTATTTCTTAGCCAATACCAAATGGTTTTGGTGATTGCTGCTTTATAATATAGTTCTAGATCAGGTACAACTAGGCCACCTTCATTTGATCTTTTTTTCATTACTTCCCTTGAAATTCTCGATCTTTTGTTCTTCCATATGAATTTTGTTGTTATTTTTTCTAGGTCATTAAAATTGTTTCTTGGGAGTCTGATTGGTATAGCACTAAATAAATAGATTAGTTTAGGGAGTATTGTCATCTTGATTATATTCCCTCGCCCTATCCAAGAGCACTTAATGTCTTTCCAATTATTTAAATCTGTCTTTATTTTTGTGGCAAGTGTTTTATAATTTTCTCATATAATTTCTGACTTTCCTTTGGTAGATATATTCCCAAATATTTTATACTATCAACAGTTATTCTGAATGGAATTTCTCTTTGTATCTCTTGCTGTTGGATTTTGTTGGTAATATATAAAAATGCTGAGGATTTATGTGGATTTATTTTGTATCCTGCAACTTTGCCAAAGTTTTGAATTATTTCTAACAGCTTTTTAGCAGAGTCTTTGGGGTTCCCTAAGTACACCATCATGTCATCTGCAAAGAGTGATAGTTTGATTTCCTCATTACATACTCTAATTCCTTGAATCTCTTTCTCAGCTCTTATTGCCGAGGTTAGCATTTCTAATACAATATTGAATAGTAATGGTGATACTGGGCAACCTTGTTTCACTCCTGATCTTACTGGGAAAGGTTCCAGTTTATTGCCATTACATATGATGTTTACTGACAGTTTTAATTATATGCTCCTTATTATTTTATGGAATAGTCCATTTATTCCTATACTCTCAAGTGTTTTTAGTAGGAATGGATGTTGGATTTTATCAAATGCTTTTTCTGCATCTATTGAGATGACCATACGGTTTTTGTTAATTTGGTTATTGATGTGGTTGATTATACTAATAGTTTTCCTAATATTAAACCAGCCCTGCATTCCTGGTATAAATCCTACTTGATCATAGTGTATTATCCTGGGGATGATTTTCTGAAGTCTTTTTGCTAATGTCTTATTTAAATTTTTAGCATCAATATTCATTAAGGAAATTGGTCTATAGTTTTCTTTCTCAGTTTTCGATCTACCTGGTTTATTAGGTATTGATACTATGTCTGTGTCATAAAAGGAATTTGGTAGCACTCCTTCAATCCCTATTTTTTCAAATAGTTCATATAGCATTGGAGTTAGTTGTTCTTTAAATGTTTGGGAGAATTAACATGTAAATCCATCTGGTCCTGGGGATTTTTTCTTAGGGAGTTGGTTAATAGCTTGTTCTATTTCTTTTTCTGAAATGGGACTATTTAGACTATTTACTCCTTCCTCTGTTAATCTGGGCAAGCTATATTTTTTGAACGTATTCTTCCATTTCATTTAAGTTATCTAATTTATTGGCATTAAGTTGAACAAAGTAGCTCCTAAGTGTTATTCTAATTTCCTCTTCATTAGTGGTGAGTTCTCCCTTTTCATTTTTAAGATTAACAATTTGCTTTTCCTCTTTCCTTTTTTTAGTCAGATTTACTAAGGGTTTGTCTATTTTGTTGTTTTTTTCATAGAAGCAACTCTTAGTTTTATTAATTAATTCAATAGTGGTTTTTTTACTTTCAATTTTATTAATCTCACCTTTTATTTTTAGAATGTCAAGTTTCGTGTTTGTCTGGGGGTTTTTAATTTCTTCCTTTTCTAGTAATTTTAGTTGTAAGTTTTAGTTTGTTGGCCCTCTCTTTCTCTATTTTATGCAAGTAGTCCTCTAGAGATATAAAACTTCCCCTTATTACTGCTTTGGCTGTATCCCACACATTTTGGTATGATGTCTCATTACTGTCATTTTCTTGGGTGAAGTTATTAATTATGTCTATGATTTGTCTATTAATTATGTCTATGTTTCACCCAATCAGTCTTTAGTATGAGATTAATTAATTTCCAATTGTTTTTTGGTCTATTTTCCCCTGGCTTTTTATTGAATGTAATTTTCCTTGCATTGTGGTCTGAAAAGGATGCATTTACTATTTCTGTCTTACTGCATTTGATTTTGAGGTTTTTATGTCCTAGTATATGATCAATTTTTATATAGGTTCCATGAACTGCTAAGAAGAAAGTGTACTCCTTTCTGTCTCCATTTAGCTTTCGCCAAAGATCTATCATATCAAACTTTTCTAGTATTCTATTTACCTCTTTGACTTCTTTCTTATTTATTTTGTGGTTTCATTTATCTAATTCTGAGAGTGCAAGGTTGAGATCTCCCACTATTATGGTTTTGCTGTCTATTTCTTTTTACAACTCTCTTTATTTCTCTTTTAAGAATTTAGAAGCTATACCACTTGATGTGTATATGTTTAATATTGATACTGCTTCATTATCTATGCTACCCTTTAGCAAGATATAATGTCCTTCCTTATCCCTTTTAATTAGATCAATTTTTGTTTTTGCTTGATCTGAGATGAGGATGGCTACCCCTGCTTTTTTGGCTTCACCTGAAGAATAGTAGATTCTGCTCCACCCTTTTACTTTTAGTTTGAATGTCTCACCCTGTGTCAGGTGTGTTTCTTGTAAACAACATATAGTAGGATTCTGGCTTTTAATCCAGTCTGCTAACTGCTTCCTCTTTATGAGGGAATTTACCCCATTCACATTAATGGTTAGAATGACTAATTCTATATTGCTTGCCATCCTGTTAACCCCCCTGCTTATGCTTTTCTCCTTTCCTTCCCTCTTACCCCCCTCCCCAGTATTAAACTTGTGAACACCACTTGCTTTTCACAGCCCTCCCTTTTTAGTATCCCTCTCCCACCTTAAAGTTCCTCCCATTATTTTCACCCTTTTCCTCACAATTTCTGTATTCTCTTCCCTTTAGCTTATTCCTTTCCTCTCACTTTTCAATGAAGTGGAAGAAGTTTCACCAAAAATTGAATATGTCAATTGATACACACTATGTTCATCCCCCTCCTTTCTTTTTCTCAGATATAATAGGTTACCTTTGCCTCTTCATGAGATGAGTACCACCATTTACCCTTTTTTATGATATAATTTCCTTTCCATCTCTGGTTTCTAGGACAAATTATACAGGCAGAAATATAGTTCTCAAGATTTCTTTTTACCTTTTAAGAAATCTCTTTTGTTCTGTATTTGAAGATCAAACATTTTGTGTAGATCTGTTTTTTTCATCAAGAACAGATGGAATTCATTTATTTTGTTAAATGTCCATCTTCTTCCCTGGAAAATGATTCTCATTTTTGCTGGGTAAGTTATTCTTGACTGCATTCCAAGTTCCTTAGCCTTGTAGAATATCATATTCCAGGCCCTTTATTCCTTTAATGTGGACGCTGCTAGATCCTGGGTTATCCTTATTGTGGCTCCTCCATATCTGAATTGCTTTTTTCTAGCAGCTTCCAATATTTTTTCCTTCATCTGATGGTTCTTGAACTTGGCCACTATATTTCTTGGCGTTTTGATTTTAGGGTCCCTTTAAGTAAGTGATCAATGAATTTTTTAATATTTATTTTACTCTCTGTTTTTAAAACGTCTGGGCAGTTCTCTTTGATAATTTCCTGGAAAATAGTGTCCAGGGTCTTTTTTTCCTCACATTTTTCAGAGAGTCTGGTTATTCTGAAATTGTCTCTCCTGGATCTGTTTTCCAGGTCTGTTGTCTTTCCAATAAGGTACTTGACATTCTTTTTAATTGTTCTGTTTTTCTGGTTTTGCTTGACTACTTCTTGGTTTCTCCTTGAGTCATTCATTTCTACTTGTTTGAGTCTAATTTTCAATGATGTATTTTCTTCATTCACTTTTTTATATCTTTTTGTAATTGTCTAATTGAGTTTTTAAGTGAGTTTTTTTCTTCCATGGAATTTTTTTTCCATTTCATCCATTTTATTTTTTAGAGTGCTGTTTTCTTTTTCCAACTCACTAATTTTATTTCTCAATGATTTGTTTTCTTTATCCACTCTGTCTTTAAATGCCTGGGATGACTTCTCCAGACTCTCTTGCCAAGCTTCCCTTTTCTTTTCCCATTTCTCTTCTAGCTCTCTTGTGAGAGCCTTTTTGATTTCCTCTATGAGAGTCTTGTGCATTGATCCCCCTTATGGATTCCTCTGGAGACAGTCTGCTTTTAGTCTTCTCAGGGTTTGATGTCCATTCTCTATCCATACAGAAGCTGTCAATGGTTAAAGCCCTTTTAAATTGTTTGTTCATTTTTGGGACTCAAAGAAAACAAATTGACAAGAGAAACAATTGGTCTGTTTCTGGGTGGGGGGATGGGGCTGGATAATGTTACTAGGCTTCCTCCACAGACTAAGAGAGACAGCAGCAAGGCAGTAACAGGACAGCAATGGCTATGCTGTATCTGCCCTCTGAGGCTCTGAGAATGGGCTGAGTCACTCCAGGTGGGGGTGGGGGTGTCCAGGTCCCGATAGCTTTCTGGGTGTTTTATTCTTTACCACAGGTGTTTACACCTTCTCTGCTGCTCCTGACTTGCTGCCAAGATAGAGTATCCACTTTGGGGTAAAGGGCAATTTCACAGAAATGGAAGAGATCATACCCCTCCCCCCTCTGGTCTGAGCTGTGTGAGCTCCCTGCCTCTTGCTTGCTGCCTGCCCTCAGTCTGGGCCCAGTTTGTTCGTCCCCTCCCCTGTGCAAACACAGACATTTTCTGGTAAATTTCAAGGATGTCTTCTCTTGGTGATTATTTGTGGGTTTCTTTTCCGGTCAAGCATTAATTCTGAGGCTTGTCATGAAGTAAGTTCTGAGAGAAAACTCGGAGCTCAAGAAGCTGTTTGCCTCCTCTCTGCCATCTTGGCTGGAAGTCCAAGTTTTTCTGATTTCAAAGCCTCACTCTTTTTACACTGCCACTGTGTCTTTCCAGAATTAGCTTTATATTGACAAAATTCTCTGTCTCCAGTTAGCTTCTAATTTTTCATAGAATTTCTAGTCTAACAGATTAAAAAAAATGACAGACTATTTAATTACCTTTTCCAACCCACATCCAGGATAAGACAGATCACTTTGATTATTGTCTGAGGGATGATGCTGGGTTTCTTTAGTAGAAAGTGGAACATGAGGTGGAAAAGTGCGACAGTTTGCCAGCTACTCCTAATGAAGTAGGTCTTCTTTTTGGCCTCCTTGCCTTGTGCAGAGGAGCTGCATTTGTATCTCAGAATTAGCACAAAGAAAAACTCCAGAAGCAAATGTAAATGATTTCTATATTGATCGCTATTTTAGATAGTCTGTATTTCTATTATGTCTCTCTACTCTTATATCTGATTAACTGTTTCCTCCATGGAGAACAGTTCACTTCTTTTTAGCAAGGATGCTTAATATGTATGAGTAGGTAGCTTTGTGTGGTAATAGAATAGTTAGTCTGAGACATGATTCACAGACTAGAGATATAAAAATATCAGTGATGGTTAATTATAATAATAATAGTAATAGCAAATATTTACATAGGTTAAATGTTTGTATGCATGTTACTTACATAGTTTCAATTTAGCATCACAAACACCCAGTAAAGTAGGTGCCATTATTGTCACCACTTTACAGATGAGAAAATTCGCCCAGAATCACATAGCTAGTAAGTATCAAAGGCAGCATTTGAACCTATGTCCTCTTGAACCCTTGCTATAATACCATGCTATCTATAGCTTGTATATATTAAGGAAGTTTTGGATATCAGTTAGAAAATAGTGCCTGAGACGTTGTTTAAGAACACATGAAAGTTTTTCAAGTATCCTTCAAAGCTTTTGCACTCATTCTCTAAGCACAAAGACAGAAGCAGAGAATAAAAAATGTAGGTAGTGAATTGATTTTAAAACAATAAACATGTATTTATTTTGAGCCTACTATGTGTACTAGTACTAATATGTTGGGTACTAAGACTAAAAAAACAGAAAAGAAAAAAAGTTCCTGCCTTCAAAGTGTTTATATTTTAATGCATGGAAATGAAAAGTACATAGAAAAGCCCATATATATGAACATAAAACATATAAAGTAAACGTAAAGTAATTTTGGGGCGAGGAGAGAAATAATAATGAGAAAATCATAAAAAAAGGCTTTTTAGGAGATTATATGTTACCTGAGACTTGAAAAAAGAAAAATTCTAAAAGATAATGATGAGGAGGGAGGATACTCTAGGCATGGAGACAACCTATGGAAAAGTATGGTGAACTGGACACTTTGACCAGAATATAAAGCATGTGACACTAAGTGAAATAAAAATAGAAGCATACATTATGAAAGGTGTTAAATGCCAAAAAGATAGACTGGTAATTAATCCTAGCATTAATAGGGAGCTATTGGAGCTTTTGCAAAAGCTAATAATTTTTCATGAGTTTGGCAGCTGATTGGAATGAAGAAGGGAAAGACTGAAGGCGAGGAGACCAATTAGAAGTTTACTGCAGAAGTCCAGAACAGAAGATCTGACCTCTGGTAAAAGAAGAAGGTAAAGGAATAAACATTTCTATAGTTCCTGCTATGCACTAGTCACTGTGCTTAGTGCTTTTTACAAATATTATCTCATTTGATTCTCACAACAAGAAACTGGTGTGGGATATTCTGGAGAGGTAGTAGTGATAATACTTGGCAACTAAATGGATAGAGGTCATGCAAGAGTGCAGATTCAAGAATGAGAACTTCAGTTACTAGAATACTGGTGTTGCCTTCAGTAGATTCAGGGAAATTGGGAAGAGGGTTATGTCTAGGAGAATGTATAAGTTCCATTTTAAACCTGATGAATTTAAGTCAAAGGGCACACAGTTGAAGACATTCAGTGGGGCGTTTGGTGATATGAGACTGAAGTAGGTAAAAAAAAAAACTAGGGAAGGATATTGATCTAAGAGTCATCTACAAAGCTGATTGTTGAATTCATGGGAAATGAGATAAATGGTATAAAGAGAGAAAGGGAAACTCAAGATAGAGGCTTAGGAGCTTAATCCATGATTATAAATTATATGGATCATGAACCCACAAATGCAGACTGAAGAAGATTATCCAGATAAGTAGAAGGAGAATCATAAAAACCTAAGGAGAAGGTCCCATGAAGGAGGTAGAATACGTCAGCTGCAACAATCATCCAGAGAAATCAAAAAGAATAAAGACTAAAACAAGTTCAATTGCTTTAACACAAGAATTTATTCAATAACATTGCAGAGATAAGCTAAAGTGATGAAGTGAGAAGCTATATTGAAACAATAAAAAATGAATAAGGGGGAAGAAAAAAAGATCGTATGTTCACATTGCTTTTTCTAGGTATTTGGCCCACAACGTCCAAAGCATGGTGCATTGAGAAGGCCACTGGAGTTGGAATATAAATTCATCTCAAATTATTGGACTTAATCACAAGCACAAAGAAGATTGAAGAAGATATCTTCAGTTGTGAATAACCAGAGACATACTTAAAGCTATTTACATTAAAATATTTAATACTGGCCATTTTTTTCAAGTATCAATTTATGACAGTAATATTGGGAGCTATTTGGCTTTGGAAAAGCAATTTTTCTAGTCCAGGAGGGGTATTCATACTCAATTATCAATCTATCAAGCTCTCTTAATTTTGATTAATGGTTAGAGAAGAAATAGAAGCTAATATGTACATCTACTACATAGGCAATACTTAAACAGACTCTTTTTTTTTTTTTTAACTTAATGGGCTTTTAAACTTTAGTTGAAATCAAGGCAGGGATATCTATGAATCACGAGAAAGATCATCCTTTGTTCTAAAGGAATTCAGAGAATCTGAGTTTATAATAGCTTATCCTCACTCAACTCCAAACCTACATGTGAATTATGGAAATACAGTGAAAACCTAATCAAACTTTGAAAAGAATATGGATTTTGTGATGCATTTTTTGAATTTCATTGTAACTATGTTAGTTTGTGGGATTAAAAGAGTTTAGATGAAAATGTTAAACCATTTTTACACTCCAGGTTTTGTCATTTTTTTTCCCTTCAGAGTTGAAATAGCCCAGACATTCTACACATTGTGCTGACAGATAATCAATAGCTCCACTTTTGCCAGCTCTATAGAGCAAGGAGCTCCTCAAGACATACATATTTTCATGAGTGAAAGGACTTGGGTTAACTAGGGAATAATGAAGTAATTTGCTTCCTTTGTGGTGGAAACAGGAGCAAAGGAAAAGTGAGAAAATAGGGAAATCATGTATATCACTTTTCCTCCCAATTAGGCAGTCTGTTAACTCCTTGAGAGAAGGAATAATCCCTTATAATTCTGTTGATATAATAGGCAATGTGGTATAGTAGAAAGAATATAGCAGCTCAAGGTTCTAATTTCAGCTTTACAACTTGTCTTTGGCAAGGTCCAGACCTCAGTTCCATCCCCTTTAAAAATATAAGTTATAGTAGATGCTTTCTAAAATCTCTCCCAAAACTGGAAATTAGTATGGCAGAAATTAGATATGGATGCACACTTAACACCATATACCAAGATAAGATCAAAATGGTATTAGAGGAACAGAGAATAGTCTACCTCTCAGACCTGTGGAGGAGGAAGGAATTTATGACCAGAGGAGAACTAGAGATCATTATTGATCACAAAATAGAAGATTTTGATTACATCAAACTAAAAAGTTTCTGTACAAACAAAACTAATGCAAACAAGATTAGAAGGGAAGTAACAAATTGGGAAATATTTTTAAAGTTAAAGGTTCTGATAAAGGTCTCATTTCCAAAATATATAGAGAACTGACCCTAATTTATAAGAAATCAAACCATTCTCCAATTGATAAATGGTCAAAGGATATGAACAGACAATTCTCAGATGATGAAATTGAAACTATATCCACTCATATAAAAGTGTTCCAAATCACTACTGATCAGAGAAATGCAAATTAAGACAACTCTGAGATACCACTACACACCTGTCAGATTGGCTAAGATGACAGGAACAAATAATGATGAATGTTGGAGGGGATGTGGAAAAACTGGGACACTGATACATTGTTGGTGGAGCTGTGAAAGAATCCAACCATTCTGGAGAGCAATTTGGAACTATGCCCAAAAAGTTATCAAACTGTGCATACCCTTTGATCCAGCATTGCTGTTATTGGGCTTGTATTCCAAAGAAGTACTAAAGATGAGAAAGGGACCTGTATGGGCCGAAAATGTTTGTGGCAGCTCTTTTTGTAGTGGCTAGAAACTGGACGATGAATGGATGTCCATCAATTGGAGAATGGTTGGGTAAATTATGGTATATGAAGGTTATGGAATATTATTGCTCTGTAAGAAATGACCAGCAGGAGGAATACAGAAAGGCTTGGAGAGACTTGCATGAACTGATGCTGAGTGAAATGAGCAGAACCAGAAGATCGCTGTACACTTCAATAACAATACTGTATGAGGATGTATTCTGATGGAAGTGGATATCTTCAAAATAAAGAAGATCCAACTCACTTCCAGTTGATCAATGACAGAAACAACTACACCCAGAGAAGGAACACTGGGAAGTGAATGTAAATTGTTAGCATTACTGTCTATCTACCCAGGTTACTTATACCTTCGGAATCTAATACTTAATGTACAACAAAAAAACATGGTATTTACACACATATATTGTATCTAGGTTGTATTGTAACACATGTAAAATGTATGGGATTGCCTTTCATCAAGGAGAGGGAGTAGAGGGAGGGAGGGAATAATGTGGAAAAATGAATACAAGGGATAATGTTATTAAAAAATTACTCATGCAGATATACTGTCAAAAAATTTATAAATAAAAGAAAATAAAATAATCTCTCCCAGCTCCTAACTTGGTTTTAAACAATTATAGTTCTGCTTTAATTTGTCAGAAGAACAAAACCCACAACAATAACTATAACAATGTTTACTTGAGAAAATCTCTCTATTCCCTATTGGCTATTCAAACATCTATTTCTTAGCTATAGTTATTTGTCTGAACTATGTATTAGTGATATACTTTTCTAATTATCTGAACATACCATAGTATGTATACCTTTTTGAAGGAATTTCCTAATGATTTAAATGTTTTTATTTCCATGAATTTCTGTATCTTATCAGCAAAAATATTATTACCAAATATTAGTATAGCCTATCAGAACAGAAGAAATATTTCTTTTGATTTTATTACTTTGCTTTATGACTTTTTATTGAGCTCCCTCCTTCAGAAATCAGAGAATATTTAAATATATTGTATGTAGTCACTTACTTCTCTAAGTAATAATAATGATAATAATAATAAATGGCATATTTATAAATCATATGTATTTTATCTATATTACACACACACACACACACACACATATATATATATATATATATATACGTAAACACATACATATTTCTCTTCAAAAACAAAAGATGAACAACAGGATATAATTTCATTAAATCTTTGCATAATATCATCTCCAGTTTGGAAACAACTACCAAGGACCTTATGATTTAGAATTGTGAGGGAGCTTAGACATTTAGTCCAATCCTGTATTTTAGTTAGAGAAATGAAGCAGTTTATATTAATAGTAGACAGAAAGGTCAAGACTGGAACTCTAGTGCTCTGATGCAAAATCTATAGGTTTTTTTTAAACTACATCAATTTTACACAAAATTATTCTTCATTTACTCCTCACCCCAAAACTCAGTCTGCTGGGCCCAGACTTCTCTGTCTCATTGTTACCATCACCCTTCCTATAACCCGGACTTGAAATCTCAGAATTGTCTGGCAATCCCTTCAGCTTTTTTTTTCCATAATACTTATATTCAAAGTAGGATCTATTATTTTCATGAATAATTCATAATTCATCAAGGATATAATGTTTTCTGTTTTGTCTATTAGTACTTATTAATTCAGTTTCACTAGATCATTGCTTTTTAATGGAGGAGCTTGAGTAGCTCGATGAAATTATGAGCTATATGGTTCAAAACTACTCAAAATGGAAAGATTATAGTGGAGAGTTCTGGCAAAAGGTGATATAGTGGAGAAAGAAGTAGCCTACCACTCCAGTATTTTAGCCAAGAGGAGCACATGAAAAGAAGGTCCATTGGGGGAAACAAAGAGTTAGACATGACTTAATGACTGAACAACAATTGACTAAGTCATAGTGGGCCTTTTTACTTGGGTGAAATTTTAAGCAAGTCACTTTATTGTGTCCCAAGAGAAATTAATGAAGGGTTCTTTAGTGGCCCTTCATCTTTTGCATCATTTCTCTAAATATATGATCTGATCTATCATGAAAAGATTCAAGGGGACTTTACTCTTTCTTAATAGTGTGAATTCTTTTCTATTTCAGAAGAACTACATAACTTTTATGAAATCATATGCGTATCTCAGGTATAGTAGAATATATATTAGTAATATATATTAGTACAAATTTGGAGTCAGGGCGATATGGTTTTGAGTTCCACCTCTGACACTTAATAGCTTTCTGACCAAGATATATAACTTCTCAGTTTCTCCATCTCTAATTAATACTGTGGTAATTAACTCACAAAATTCTTGCAAAATTCAAACATGATAACCTATGTGAAGAATCAAATAAGATTCAATAAATAAAACACTTTGCAACCCTTGAAGCACAACACAATGTTGCCTGTCATATAAGCATTTAAAATTTTAAAGCATTACATAAATGTCAGTTATTAGTAACAGCTAGCATTTGTATAGAGCTTTAAGGCTTTCAAAGCTTATCTGTTTATCCCATTTAAACTCCTTTGGTCCTCACACTCCTTCTATAAGGATGGAGCTGTTATTTATTAATCTCATTCACTCAGATTTTCTTCAGTCCAACACAGCACTATACATTGTACTATCTAGTTGTCTTTATAATTAAAAGTTAAAATCCCATAGAAATATAATTTCTTACCTTTTTGTCACTTGAGGATTTCTATGTTGTATTTGGATACCTCAAAATAAAATGTATTTCAATTACTTAGAAATCATTTTTGTCTTGTTTTAGAGTATAACTTATTCTGTTCTTGAGTTGGGCCATTTTTTGGGTCTTTCCTATTCATCAGATTCTTTGATATACCCCAACTATGGCTTTCATGACTCTAATGATATCTAACTCTCAAAATGATATTAATGTCATAGAAATCATCTTTGGTAAATACAAATAAATTTATCACAGACATTAATATTTATCTAATGGTTTCTCATAGATTAATTATTTATTTCATATTTAAAGAAATATGTTTTCATTCTAAGTATTTTCTTATCATAAAACATGCCAAGTTAGCATTAATTTCTCTTATATTTTAGGAACTGCCAAAATCTCATCCAGTTCAATAGGGCCACCCATAATATGAGACTGATAGGAATCTAATCCTTAAGGTTCTCATTATAATACAGAAAGAAAATTTCACTGCAGCAGATATGTTTAGGCATAAAAAGTTGCAGATATAACTGCAACTTTTCTTTTAAGCTTTTGGTTTTCCTATTATTAGTATTGACACAATAATGTTATTTCTAAAAATAGTAAAGAGGTTTTGCATTGCTTAACTTTGTCCATTTTTCAAATTGATTTTACATCCTATTCTCTTTGAACCTCAAACAACCCAATAAGATAGATGTAGAAGTATTATCGACCATCCTTCCTCCATTCCACTTGTTTCCCAGTGGAAATAGATAGTTGAACTGGTATGCTAAAGTTCACATCTTAACTATCTGATGACAGAACAAACTTATAATACAGGTTTCGACTTCTTTCCTTTATTCACTTTATTATGACAATTATTTTGATGTTTTATAAGAAGATATGACAGATAGTAAAGCATCGTGGATAGAGATAGGCCTCAGAGCCTAGAAGATCTGTGTTAAAGGCCTGTCTTTATTGCTTACTTTCTGTGTGGTGCAGGGTAAGTTACAACCTCTAAATCTACAAGGTAACTCTGTAAGACTATACATTTCAAAGGAGGTAGCAACCTAAATTTGGATAGAAAGTTTCCTCTTCCAAAAGTTCCATATATAAATGAAATAATTGACCCTGTCCCATTAAAAAATCATTAGTCTCTTTAAAAACTTTTAGCAAAATATAATAAAATCTTCATTTTTCACTGGAGACCATGAATGCTACGAAGCACCCAGGAATGAAGAATTTGAGTGGGCATATGCAGTACCAGTTATAGATTTGTTCCATTTGTGTCCAGCCTAAAAAGCAAAACAATTGGATAATTATAAGCTACCCAGTGGTAAGAATGAGCAAACTGACCCCTAAAGGGTATTTTATAAAAATAGATATTCCATTTCTTAAAGAATGGGAAAAAAAAGAAAAGACCTATGCAAGAAAAGGCTACTCAGTGTTCCCCCATCCCCAACACACAAATCCCTTGAGATCTGAGACAACATCACTAAATATGGAGAATCTTAGGAACATGATCATAGATCTTGAAGTAGAAGGGACCTAATAGATCATCTAGTCTAAGGACCTTTAATCTTTTTGTGTCATTTACCTCTTTGGCAATCTGGTGATGCTTTGCTATTATCCCTTTCTGTTTTATTTTTAATTTAAAAAATACATATAGTTACAAAGGAGATCAATTAGAGTAAAATATAATTATCAAAATTTTTAAAAGAAGTTCATGGATCCCAGATTAAAAACACCTGATCTAATGCAACTTACATATTTAAATGAAGTCAAGAGAGGTTAAATGTCTCACAGGTAAAAAATATCAGCAAAAAAAAAAATAAATGTGAACTCAGGAAATATCTGTGTTTCACATGGCCATGTTGTTTTCTGACTTTATCCCAAAGTGATAATTATCTTCCTTCCCTCAAATTTCCCTAAAGCACACTTTGTTGGGCTCTCACTTATGTTCATATCACCATTTCCCTTGTAAATATGTCTAAACATGTCTTCTGATTATGACCCTTTGGGCAGTGCAGTTTAAAGTCCTTGACATAGGGCTTCTGATTTTCATGTTAATGTCCCCAGGATATAACATAATACTTTGTTCATGTTGTTGTTGCTCAATCATTTTAGCCATTTTAGCCATATCCAACTCTTTGTTATCCCATTTGCAGTTGTCTTGGCAAAGATATTGGGATGGTTTGCCATTTCCTTTTCTAGTTCAGCTTACAGATGAGAAAACTAAGGCAAATAGGGTTAAGTGACTTGCCTAGGGTCACACACCTACCAATTATTTGAAGATAGATATGAATTCATGTCTTTCTCACACCAGGCTCTGCACTCCATGCCCTGTACCCCTTAGTTGCCCTAATTTGTTCATAGCAAAAAATTTAGTAAATATTTGTTTCATTGAAATATATAGCCAAAAATGTAGATCTGAAAGTAAATTTAAATATGATCTTATTTAATATCCTCATTTTTATTACAGATGAGGAGATTTGCTTAGAATTGAATAGGTAGTAAATAGCTGAGATAGGATTTGAAACCCAGTCCTCTGATTCCAAATGTAGAGTTATCCATTCAAAGTATTTTAAATTTCCCTCTACTTTTTGTTGAGTGTTAAAGATAAAACAGGATGTAAGGGAGGAAAGTCTTGTTGCTAACAAGACTTGATTTTTTATTGTTTTCCATAACATCTTATCAATAGGCAGGCAAGTAACATAATGTTTAATGGGACAGAATTTACTAGGAACAATTTCTTAAATGATCTTAAAGGCAAAAGAAATTCCCAGAGAGTCACAGAATGACACAACTAGGGGGACTAAGAATCTATCCAGTCTAAGTCTTCTCCTTTATTAGGTGAGGAGAGTTAGAACCAGAATCTAAATAAATTTTCTAAGGTCACTTTTCTAGTTAGTGTCAGAGCCAGTCTTTTAGTCAACAAGCATTTATTAAGTTCTTACTATGTGGCAGAGATATTACAAAACAATTACAACAACCAAGAAAGGTGAAAACACAATCCCCACCCTCAAAGAGTTCTCATTCTAAGGGAGGGGAAAGACGTAGGATATAAAAAATAAGTGGAATATAATTCCAAAAGGAAGATGCTTACAGCACTCAGGTAGCATTGAAAAGAATAGTCCCTGCAAAAGGTAGAATTTGAGCTTAGTGCAGAAAAAAGCTGGGGAAGCTAAGAGGTAGAAATGAAGAGGCAAACTATTGCAGGCACGGGAGAGAGCTAATGTCTGTAACATTTGAGCAATAAGAAGTAAGTATTGCTGCATAGTAGGAGATGTTAGATAGAATAATGGGTAAGAAACCTGGATTTGTAGGAATGACTCAGGTAGCAAAAATTTATAAATGTCAAAGAAGACTTTATATTTGATTCTGGACCACTGGAGTTTGTTGGTTGTATTTAGAGAATGACATGAATTTTAGAAAGGTCACTTTGGTAGTTGAGTGAAGTGGAATGGGGAGAGATTTGAGAAATCAGAAGTTTATTGTAATAGCTCAGGAAAGAGAGGATTAAGACTTTTAAAAAACAAAGATAAACATCTTTAATTGAATTATTAGATTTCTTATAAATAGGAAAGTTTTGACTGATGTTAACAATTTTATATTAAAACAACTCTGTCCCTTTATGACTACATTTCTAAGAGAGCCATTGTTTCTGATTCAACTACTACTAAACTCAGCTAACATTTACTGAGAGTCTCATCCTGTGCTGTGTACTGTATATACAGTCTAAAAAATCACTATTATAGTCTCTAAAGTTCAAATTCCTAATTTTACAAAGGAGAAAACTTAGATCTAGAAAATTGCTTAATGTCTCATAGATAGGAGTATTGGAATTTGTGTCCTGATTCTTTGGCTTCAAATCCCAGGCTCTTTCCATTAAGTGACTGTGGTGTGGAGAAGAGACAAGAATTGATAGAAAGGATATTTTGAAGTTAAAATAATAAGATTTAGTAAATTATTGAACATATGTCACGAATACAGGGATTAAAGGATGTCTCCAAGGTGGGCAGCTCAAGTTGCTGTGAGGATGGTGGTTCCTTTGATAGTAATAAAAAAATAGAGATGAGGAGAAGGTTTGAAAGGGAAAGAATGAATTCTGTTTGATCATGTTAAATTTGAGATGTCCAAAAATCAGTTAGTAATTTAGGACTCTAGTTTAGGATGTAAATTAGGGGAAAATATATACATCTGGAAAACATCTGCACAGAGATAATTACTACATCCAGGGAACTAATGAAGTCAACAAGCAACACAATATAGAGGGAAAGAGAAGGGAGCCCAGAAGTAGAATACAAAAGTAAACAAATTTTAGCATTGAAAACATTTTTGTTGTTTTGGTAGATATTTGAGCTCTTCTATTAATCCAATAAAAAATTTAAATAGGGTTTATCATTCCAGGACATCTAATTTTTTAATATTAGAAACATAATACACCAGGATACAAGTGTTTGAGGTAAAAAAAATCAAATAAAGAAAAATACAATAGAAATACAACAGAAAAATGATTCCCTACTACTATTCCATGTGATGATAAAGAATGGGCGATCTAGCCAAGACTCACAAATTTCATAGTAGCAGTCCTTTTCTAGCTCTTAATCTATTGCTCATTTTCAGATTTAAAATTTACTATTACCAATGGAAAAGGAAAAAAGGAAGAATATATTGAAGAACACTGGCTGATTTATTTCTTCTTAAGAAGTTTACCAGTGTACAAATCAGCACATTTGATTATATGATAAGAGAAAATAGAAAACTAAGATATATTCTAGAATTTAAAGAAGAACTGGAATCTATTCATAATGTTTGCAATCATATTTGATCCTCTCAACTCTTTCTCAAATCAAGTTCCATATCCACTTGAGTCCTGCTTCCTCATGAGAGAGGAATTTTTTTTCTATCTTTTGAATCAATCAAACCTTGAAACAAGAGTTGATATAGTTAATTTCTTCAAAGGAGATGCTTCTGATTTTCCCCTTAATGATAGTGTTAGTAACTTGGACCATGGAAGTCTGATTTCTTTTCTTCTATGGGATTTCCCCCATAGCCTAATCCAGACCACCAAAGTCATTCTGAATAAACAGTCATAAATGAAATTGCATGAGATAGTTGTTATTTATCCATATTAAATAGTTATATGAGCAGCTTTTCCATTTATGTCACAGGGATTGTGAAACATAAATTTGCATGATAACAGCTTTATTGACACATATTCTGGACTCAGGGGGCAGAAAATATCGAGACTTGCCAGATTAACAGGGCAAGGAAAATAAAGATGTATTCGATCAAATCTCTTGTTACAATCTTAATAATAAAGACTGGAGTCTCTCCCTTACACCCCTAAAAATAGAAACTGGAGACAGATTGACAAAACATAGAATAATATCATTCCTTAGTAATGACTTTAGTGGCAATTCTTGTGTTCCTTCCCAAATCTCAACTCAAAGTATATGGTCAGGAAAGAATCTGCCAGTAATTTGATGGAACCAAATACTTTGTTTCTATCTGACTCAACCACAGTCACATATCCTCCACCCCAGGCTATGAAACACCATGCCAAACATCTGGATGTAGCAGATATCCAGATGTTTGCATATGTAGCAAAAAAAATAAGATGTTTTACTATGTGGACATGAATTAAATAGTTCTATGTAAAGAGGAAAGAGACTTTGTGAAACTGGTCTAATTATTGGCATATATATATATATATCAAGCATATAATTATATGTGTGTAAATACAGTTTTGAATTGCATTATTTTCATAATGGGGTGGGATTTATTACATTTTATATTCATGCATGAACATATATATGTCTTGGTTTTACATTGTAAGTCAGCTAATCATAAGTCAAATATATAATTGACTTAATTATTTTGAGTCTATATAAAGTCAACAGGTACTTTTAGTTTGTGTATGAACAACTAGATCACATTGCTAAATTGTTTTTGAGGATTCAGTCTCTATCTATTGTAATGCTATAGAGCAGCAGGTAGATCAGAGGCCTGATGGAGATGTGATTTCCCTAGACTTGATCCAAGTATCTGTCTCTTCATAAATCCTTTTAAATTAATTTTGTGGAAAAGATGGATTTAGACTGAATAATAGTACCATTAGATGGATTTGGAATTGAATGATCAGATAGAGAACAATCTTTAGTGATTCAAAATCAACCTGGAGAGATGTCTTTAGTGCAACATATGGAAAATATGTCCTTGATCTTTCACATTTTTGTTCATGAAATAGATGAAACCATAGACGATGCACTAATCCAGTTTGTAGATAAGCAAAAATTTGGAAAGATAGCTACTACCATTTTCCTTTGGCAGGAGATCAAAAAAAAAAAGATAAACTGGAACAATGGGCTGAAATCATGATGAAATTGACTAAAGAGAAATATAAAGTCCTATGATTCAAAACCAAATTCACATGAACAAAAGAATATGTAGCTGCCAACATTTTATCTCATAATTATCTTGGTAGATTGTAAATTTAGTGGATTGTGGATCCTTGGTTCATAAAGTAACAAGTGATGAATCTATTCAAGAATAGATGAGCATGCAGGCTATTCAAAGAACATTTGCAATAGTTTTGGTTTTCCCACAACTATGAAAAACATCGATTCTGCTGTTTTTGGAAAAGCATACTTCTTTGTAAATGTCAATTTTACACAAAGTAATTTATATATTCAATACCATTCCAATTAAATTACCAAAAAAATTTTATTGAATCTTGCAAGAATAGAAATTCAAGAATATCAAAGAAAATAATGGAAGGGGGAACAGAATGTAAAGGAAGAAGATTAGCAATACCAGATCTATAACATTTTATTAAAACTATCTGGTAGTGGTTAAAAAATAGAAAGGTAAGATCAACAAAATAAAGTAGACATGCAATTTGCAGCAACAAATAAACATAACCACCTTGCATTTAATGAATGTAAAGACTATTTGGCATAAGAATTCATTATTTGGTAAAAATTGATGGGGAAACTGGAAAGCAGTATGACAGGAACTGGACATAGACCAGTATCTTGCACCATTTCCTAAGATGAGGTCTAAATATATGCATGATCTTGATATAAGCAGACACATTATAACAAGACTAGAAGGATATGAAACATGGTACTTATCAGATCAAATCTATGGATAAGCAAATAGTTAAGATATAAACAAAAGATAGTAAACAATGGTAGGTATAAAATGGATAATTTTGACTGCATTAAGTTTAAAAGTTTGAGTTCAATAAAATAAATGTAGTCAAGATAAAAAGGAAAGCAGAAAATTGGAAAAATTTCTATAAAGTTTATTAGAAAAAAGTTTCATATCAAAAATATATAAAGAACTTAGTGAAATCTATAGTAATACAGGTCATTCTCCAACTGATAAATGGTCAAAGAATATGATCAGGCATTTTCCTGATGAAAAAATTAAAATTATTTAAAGTCATATTTTAAAATCCTCTAAATCATTACTGATTAGAGAAACGCAAATTAAAGCAACCTTGAAATATCATTTGCACTGAACTGATTGGAGGAGAAAGCTACAAATGTTGGGGGGGATGTGGAAAAATTGGGACACATTCATTATTGTTGGAATTGTGAACTGATCCAAACATCTTGGAGAGCAATCTGGAATCATGCTCAAAGAGTTATTAAATTACTTATATCCTTTGACCCCGAGTAATAAGTTTCCAATGTTTAATTAGGGAGAAAGGGGAAAAAATGATGTCTACTGAAATGTTTATAGCAGCTCTCTTTGTGCTAGCAAAGAACAGAAAATGGCAGGAATGCCTATCAATTAGGGAACTGCTGAAGTTGTCGTGTATGATTGTGATGGAATACTACTGTCCTCTAGTAAATGATGAACTCAGTTGTCTTAGAAAAACATGGAAAAACTTCTATGAAATAATAAATAGCAAAATAAACAAAAGAAAACATTAATGTATTCATTAGTTCAAAAATGATGCAGATTATTTCCCTAGAATTGAAATCAATGTTAATACTGTTTTTAAGGAATTATAAGTAAAATATCATTTTTCTTCCTATTTTTTCTATTTTGCTCCATGATTGATGAAATCTCTCTTGAGATTCCTGATTTATCTTATCATTTCACTTAAACAGGAAATGGGACAAAAATTTATTTACTCAAGTAAAAATTGAGTATTTTTAAATACTAAAAGAGTAGCATTTAAGAGAATATTTATACCCCTAAAGTCTTTATTAGCAAAAAGAATAAAAAATAAATGAGCAACAACTTGTGAATGCACAAATAAGAAACTTTTATGATCATCATATATGCTAGGAAATATTATAGGATCTAGATTTAGAGCTGCAAGAGACCACAGGGACCATCTGGTCTAACCACTTTATTTCACAGATAAAGAAAAAAGTATCAGCGAGATTAAATGACTTATCTAGTGTCACACAATATTGGAGGCAAAATTTAAACTAAGATTTTCAAAACTCCATACCCAGCCCTCCAGGAACCATGCTCTTTAACTCTTTAACTCTTTAACATACAAAAAGAAAAAAAAAAGTCCTTTAGTTTTCTATTGCTAATAACAACATAATTGTCTCTATGCTAAGCAAAGGATAGGGGGAAAAATTAACAAAAGATTGTTTTGTTGTTGTTTTTAATAGAATATAGGGTGGGGCTAATGGAAGGAATTTCAGGTATATTGAAGTCCAACTGAGGAAATCTGATGTTCCCAGAGTTTTAATGACTTATATAAGGTTACACATGAGTTGCTAGGTGGTGCTATAGTGCACAGAGTGCTAGAGCAGAGTCCAGATGGGACACATCTTGATTTCAAATATGGTCTTAGATACTTACTACCTATGTAACCCTAAGCAAGAAACCTAACCCTTTTTGCATCAATGTCTTCATCTGTAGAATGAGCTTGAGAAGGAAATGGCAAACCACTACAATATCTCTGTTGCCTTTTACATTGGCACTAATTAAATTTCATTTTATTAGAATGACTACAGGATGGTAGTCTATCTTCCATTTCTATTAGTTATAGTCATATGTGTGGCTCCACAAAAGGCTACCTGACTGGCCCCTAGATGTTTCCTCTTCCCCTGACCTCTCTCCTAAAGAGAAACAAAAGAGAAAATGAACAAGAGGGAGATGGGGGGGTAAACAGGATGGCAAAAAGAGCAAGAAAAGAAATGGGGGAGAAAGAGAAAGCGGGAGGGAGAGTGGAGAGAGGGAAAGAAGAGAGGGAGGGAGATACTTGAAGCTGTTATAGAAACATATAAAGGACACTCTATACTGTATCCCTAAGAGTATATGCAAGTTAAAATATTAATAAATTTAATTGTATAGGGATAAAATAATCTATAAAATGCTAAAGAGATAGGATTTGTTCATTTTACAAAACCAAATTTTAGAATCATTTCAATATGTTCACAATTATTGCAAATACAAAGAATTGTATAGTTTTCTAGTTCCATGAACAAATTCTACATCACTGTTAAGGTATTGAACATATTTATGATACTAGGATGAAGTTCATTCAAAGAGCAGTGATTTGAATACAAATGTCTACCACTCAAATTAATGTATATTATTAATATATAAATTTTTGTCCTAATATCTGATGGATACTTAAAGTAAACTAATCAAAATATACTTTATCTTGTATTAAAGCCTTTTAGCCTATTAGGGTACATTATAAGGAGAAATATTTTTTAAAATGGATAAAATGATTACTTTGTTTATTAAAATTTTGATTAAATAGCATTTTGTAATTTTTTTTGTATTTGACAGAATGAAGTTTTTAAATATTTCAAATTACACTTGGATCTTATAGAAAGATTTTATGTACAAAGACATAACATTTTTAATCTGAGAATTATATTTTTAGACCAAGACTTAAAGGATTACTCTGTTCTTGTCCAAGGATGGAATATATCAAGCAAAGACAATAAAGTACATATTTATCTAGAGATTTATAAATCTAATCGAAAGGGCTTTAAGAGAAAAATTTAAAATATATACATGTGTGTGTATATATATATGTGTGTGTATACATACATATATATATATATATATATATATTTAGTTACCTACATGTATCCATCAAAACAGATGTCAGAGAAAGTAGTAGTTATAACGGAAAAAAGATTATCAATAAAGAGGGACAGTCATTCATAACACCCAGTTATAATAAAACTTATGGACCAAGATGCCTATAAAATGTACAATATGAAGATCATAAAGAAAATTAGAGATCTTAAAAAATAAAAGATTCACCCTCATTGGTGTTATAGGCTAGATAGAATGTGACTCAGGATAGTAATATGACAATGGAAGGCTATGTTATATTTCAAAAGGAAGCATTTAAGTAAAAAAGAATAATGGAATAGCATTATATATTTAAAAGGCATATTGAAGTGATAAAGAATAGTGAATTATGATGGGGAAAATTTGAGCAGCAATCAAGGGCAGAAGAAACAACAATAATTCTTTGGTGTATGGCCATACCTGGTCACAGGGGAAAACAATTTGCTGCCTTTCTGGGAGAATTTCTCTACAAGAGGATCTCAGTATTTTGCCCTTAGTTCTGCTCTGTATGTTAAATGGTGACTTGGATCAAAGTTAACTGAATGATTATCAGATTTGTAGATGATACAAAACTGGGAATATAAGGTTCCAAATGCCTGAACTGGCTACTATAATATAATGGTTCTTAAAAAATGAAATTTATCAGGGCCAATGTACAAGGTTAAAGTTTTACATATATATAGTGTTATTGTGTTATTGTAAGAGGATCTGTTGCAGGAACAGTTTAACCTAAAGAAGAGAAGATTGAAGAAGAGGGGAGGAATCTTTGACTCCTCACCCTCTCTTACTCCATATATATCCAATTAGTTACCAATACTTATCATTTGATAATAGCTAACATTATATAACTAAGTGCTTTACAAAAACTATATCTTTTCATACTCACAACTCTATTATTATTATCCTATTTCAGATGTCTCTAGACTAAATGGCTCAGTAGATAGAGGATAGGCTGTGAGTCAGGAAGATATGAATTCAAATTCAGCCTTAGACACATGTGAACTTGGGGAAGTCACTTAACCTACTTGCCTCAGTTTCCCCATTTGTGAAATGGAGATAATAATACCTTCCAATGATGTTGAGAAGATCAAATGAGATATATTGTTTAATCATTTTCCAGTCACATCCAAATCTTTGTGATTCCATTTGGGTTTTTCTTGGCAAACTCACAGAAGTGATTTCCCATTTCTTTCTTTCCATCTCATTTTAAATGATTAATGTTAAATTATATGTTAAAGTTAAATGATATGCCCAGTCACATAGCTAATAAGTGCCTGAGGCCAGATTTGAACTCAAGAAGATGTGTCTTCCTGTACTATCTAGCTGCCTAAAACATATAAAGTGCTTTGCAAATCTTAAGCCATCACATAAATGTTAACCGTTATCTACTATTATTATTCCTTCTCAATATCCTATCAGTTAGAGCCATCCAAAAATAGAATGGGTTTCTTTGGAAGGTATGTAGTTCCCTGAATAAAAGTCTTCAGGCAAGGTTTTGGTTACTGTTTGAAAATACTTTGTAGATGGGATCACTTTCTAGGTCTATTTTGGCCTAGAAGGCTTCTGAAATTCCTTTCAAATATGAAAATTTGCAATTCTAAGAAGTAATTAATTTTTGAACCAAAGCAAAATTTATTGGCAAAAATCTTTATTGAATAACAAGTAATAACTTATTAAGTCACATTCTCCTGTCCATTGCACATCAATGTTTCCTCCTGTATCAGCAGAAACTTAATAAAATAAAAATAAAAAGAAGTTTGGCCCAAATTGATGTATCACAATAAATTAATACACTTTAAGGCACACATATCAGGTTTGTATTCTCCCTTGGTCCTTACACATTTATCAGAAAATGAACTATTTTTATTCTCAGTGGTTTCAGTGAAGAATTTAGTCCATTAGTTTTGACAATGCTGCCATCTTATGACCATCTCTCTTAACAATTAAACCAGCTGTTGCTCTTCAGGGTTCTGGTCACCATCTTAGCATTAGGATCAAATTGAAACTGGGTGGATCCACTGAAGAAATAGAAGAATCCTAGAAGTAAAAGCAAGGGAAGTAATTATTTTTTTTCCTAACAAAAAAAAAAAAAAAAAAAAAAACAGAGGATATTCTTAATCCAGAATCAGACATTGTTAAAATTTAAACTGGAATTTTCTTTCTTTGCTTCTCTTCCTCCTAATGCTCACAGAAGACTATGTCAGTTCTTCTGATAAGTTTTTGTTGAATTGGATTAAAGTGTAGCACAATAAAAACTAGATCTGGAAGAAATTTTTAAAATCATCTGATCCAATATCTTCTCTCATAGTACAAATGAGGAAATTATAATCTAGAAACATTGAATTTCTTCCTCAAGATCATATAATTGGATGTAAGCATCAGGACTGTATTAAAATTCAAATGTCCTATCACCAAGTCTATTTTGCTCTTTTCTTGGAAAATTCCATGTAAGGGAAGGAAATAAGTATTTTAAAGTACCTGCTAAATGCCAATTATTGTGTCAAGCACTTAATAAACATTATGTAATTTGGTTTTCACCATAACCCTATGAAGTAGGTTCTGTTAATATCCTTATTTTACAGATGAAGAAATGGGTAAACAAAAGTTCAATAATTTGCCCAGAATCACCCAAGGAGTATGTTTCTGAGACTAGTTTTGAATTCAGAGCTCCTTTATTTTAGGCCCAGTGATCTATCTGCTACATCATTTATAACTGATCTTTCAGAATTCCTTTTTATAAAGGAATTTTTATATTTTCCTGTATTTGTGTATCCACAAAAGAACCCACAATGTAGCAACTCAATACATGAATTAGAAAGAAAGCAATATACTTTCCATCTGATTGCAAAATCAATTGAAAATTGTTACAATAATCAAATAGTAACTTAATTGTGTCAAAGTTGTTGAGGGGAAGTAGGGAGAAAAGTTGGAGAAGAGGGTCTAAGTTATTATCTAATTGTTTTACTTTTCTACCACATGTTAAGCTTGAAGAAAGTTTAAAATTTGTAGCATAGTCCAGCCAGAAGTTGAATCAGATAGAAAACATTTTAGAACCCACCCCCTTATAATATTATATATGATTTGTTATTGTTGAAATCTATTATATCTTACCAAAGGCCTCAAAAGCAGCATCGATCTTTTGGTCCACTCCTGGAAAGTCGGTTGCTATCTGTCTGGGATAACCATGATCCATAGAATGTCTCTTTTCATCATACCTAATCAAAACAAAATGAACAAAGGTTAGAATGTTAGATCCTTTAAGGCACTGATTCAGTTTGGTTTCTGTATTCCTTACTAATACATAGCAGGTACTTAATCAATATCTATTGACTGACTCATCCTATTAAGGCTGAAGACATCCTACTAAATGTAGTCCAGTGCATTCTGCTGAATTTATTTAGACTGGCAATTAAGCTTTTGAAGTTTCCCCAGATCTGTCTGTTTCCAGCAGTGTTTTACTGCAGTCTTCAGTTTTAATATTTCCAAATAGGAATTCAATGTATTCTCTTGAGGCAGTATTTTTTCTTTTAATGTTCAATTCACAAATGATTGGGTTGACATTTTAGTCATGCTACTATTTTGATGGGTCATACTGACTAAAAATATTTAACAATCTTGAAAAAAATACAAACATTTTTAGACCACAACTTGTTTTATTTGCTCCATGTAATTTTCTTAGATTTGCAGGTTGATCTTAGAAATTGGCATTTACACAATAAAATTGAGGTTTCTAAATGGAGACAAAGAAATTGTTGCATCCTGCCTATGGGTTCTCTACTCACAAGCCCTAACAAATACATCATCTTCCTACCTCCAATCAACCACACTCAACACTAGCAGTAATGGTGAGTTCCAGATTGGAGTGGGAAGGGGAGCAGAGAACAATTTTAACAGAAAGAATCAAAAGTATAGTCCTGGATTGTACTTTGACTACAGTTCCTTCTAAGGAAGATGTGACAAGTATGCTGATTTTAGAGCATTGCCTCATCCACGGATCTTTGAGCTCCATTTGTAATTACTCAGTTCTCTGTTCCCTCCCTACCAACATCAGTTTTCCAGGTGAGGAGTATGGCAATCTGAGAAGAGTTGTGCTTCCTTGTGCCAGGGAATTTCTGGGAGTGGCAAAGCATTTTTTGCAAACTTAGATCACTGCCTAGTTTGCGTGTGTGTGTGTGTGTGTGTGTGTGTAATTGTGTGTGTGTATGTGTGTGTGTGTGTGTGTGTGTGTAATCATCAGAGACAGGGAAAAGGAGTACAAATACATTATTCTTTAATGTCCCTTGTTCTGGTCAATGGCTAACTGAGTTGTCAATTGGCAACTGAACAGTAAATGTATAGATGGCACCAGTGTAGTTTAGTGACATTATATGTCAGCAAGATTGATGGTGATTAACCATCTAGAAATTAATTCCTAGTCTAGGCCAAGAAAGTGCAAGAAGTTTTCTAACATAAATCTGTGGTATATGTAAATGTCTCCCCTTTAGATAATAATGTAATTACCATGTCATGTTTGCATACAATGTAAAGCATAGAATAGAGACAACTGTCTGCATTATAAATCTATTTACACTGATTGGCAAGATATCAGGAGAAAGTGTATGATTTACCTCTGCTATCCATTTAAAATTTAATATGTTTTCTATGAAAGCCACAGACCAAAGTACATACTGAGGAAATGGTGATAGAAAGGTGAGAATAAGAACCTCAAATGCATCTTGGGGTCCATTGACTAACTCTTAAAAAGTTTGCTATGATTTCTGTTAAGTGAACAGAAATAAATATTTAGCCACTGTTCCCCATTACCTTCCTCAGTTCTTTGGCCTTCTTAATTGTTAAATATAGATCATTAGTTACTCTATCTCAGAGGCTGACAATGATGATAAACACGAATGTTTATGTGAAGGACTTGATTTATTTTGTTTTTGTTTTGTTTTTAAGAAAGAGCAGCACTTTCAGAGAGCATAAATTGTCCCTTAAATTAATCAAACTTTGAAAAAAAAAGTATCTATATACAATGATTAAATGCTTAGCCCTGGCTCCTTCATATACAGATAGATAAGAGATGTTCTGTTTCCTCAATTACATTATTATCTAAAAGGGAGACACATTCACACATAAAATAAGTATGACCAGTACAAAACAGTACAGAATCAAGTGCTAAATTGAGTAGTGGGGATTGGTAAAGAAGGAAATCATGATATAGGAAAGCATCGTGAGGATTGTGGAGACAGACTTGAAGAACTGGAATAATTTTGAAAAGAAAGAAGAGATAATTTTAGACAAGGCATAGTTAGGTATATATGAAATATATCTATTAAATATAGAAATTGAACAAGAACAGTACATAGTGGAAGCTTATGAATTTTTGATGATAAATTCGAGATTTTGTTATAAAATAAAAATTTACACTAGATTTGTTAGATCCCATGTTTTCCTGTTCAGTTATTTTATCCATAACTGACTCTTTGTGACTCCACACCATTTGACATTTTCTTGGCAAAGATGATGGAGTGGTTCACCATTTCCTTCTCCAGCTCATTTTATAGATGAGTAAACGGAGGCAAACAGTGTTAAGTGATTTGTCCAGAGTCACATAACACAAGTGTTGGAGGCCAGATTTGCACTCACCATTATGCTTCTAGCTGCCCTGCTAGATCTGCAGGCTACTTAAAAGGGATTATATCCTTTTTATCCCTTTTATTCTGCATATAATTTGCTCTGTATATATTTGTTTGAATGTTGTTGTCCCCTCCTCCTATACAATTATTAGTTCCTTGAGTAGGTAAGGACTATTTTTTACCTATTTTTGTAACTTAGCACAATATCTGGCACATGATTGATTAGGTAAGAAAAAATATCTTGTTAGGTTTCTAACCTAAAAATAACGCAAAAATTCCAGGATTTACAATATCATTGATGAAGGAAGCTTGTAATATTATCTGGTAGACTACATTCAAAAGCTGTTTCCAGCTTGATAGATTAATACACAGTCAAATAGATACATAGAGAGACAGACAGATAGATGACAGATAGATAGATAGATAGATAGATAGATAGATAGATAGATAGATAGATAGATGAAAATTATCACCCAATAGCCAAATTGGAGATGAACTTCTCTAACTCAGTTATGCCAGTGCTCAGAGAACAGACTCATAAAGGAGGCCTTTTCCTGTTCAGCAAAAGATATGCCAGAAATCAGCTTCACTGGCACAACCTTTGGAAACCTAGAGTCATCTCTAGATCTTAGTGAAGTATCAGGGTAAATATTCACTGAAGGACTGGGAAAAAAAATAATAGTATACCTCATAAAACTTTATAGAAAGGTCCGTGAGTTGAGTCTTACCTCCAGTAAATGTCATTCACAAAGAAATATGTTTTTTGTTTTTCTTTGTAGAAAAAAGCTGCATCAATTTTCTTTACAGTTTGTGGAAAGCCCAGAGTATAGATATCTCTTGGGTAACCTGGCTGAATGTCACTTCCTCTGACAGCCCAGAACTTGCTTTCTAGAGAGACAAAAAGTATTAAGTCAAGATTCAGAGAGCCTGGAGTAGGGCAAGTCACTTAACCTGCCCAGGGCTCAGTTTCCTATTTGTAAAAGTGGAGTTTGATTAAAAATATTTTCCACCACTCAATCCCATGATTTGTGATTTCACATATCATACAGACATCAGAAATGCTGTTATACACTAGGGTATAAAAATTATTTGGTAAAGTAAGGAAAATTAAGTCTTATTAGGATTTACCTAATTAGTTAAAGAAATGAATGTCCAATAGTTACCTTTAAAAATAAAAACCATATCCTTAGTAGTGAGCTCATACGCAGCATCAAAACCCGATGGAAGAGAGGGCCAAAAGGCAGTCAGCAAAGAGAGTGCCGGTTCTATACTGTTGGAGGACTTACGCCAAAAGTACCTGAAACAATTCCACACATCAAACATCTCATTGGTTTTAGATATTTGAAAGATGAGCAGCTACTATTTCTGGGGAAGGGAGAGGTGGGCAGTGAGGGTTTGGAAAGGAGGATTCTCCTATTGGGATGGTCAGAAGAACTTTATCCTAAATCCCATTTCTTACAGGTGTTCTCTCTCCTGCTGAGGGCCTTCATACCCTGGTGACTCCTCACACTATCCATTGTACTCCTATAATAGTTTAGAGAAAGATTGCTCAGTAATAGCAATATCTCAACTAGGACATCCTTCAGAAACACACAGGGCCTTGTGCTCCAGGAGAAATGTTAACTGAATACCTGTGTGGAGTATTTCTACCTAGTCTCTCTATAACTTACTCTTAATCTTCTTTAAAAATCTGTGGTAGGTTTCCCTGCACAGTGTTATCTGATTTGAATCTGACTTGTGGAAGGTAAACATGGCTGTGTATTGATAGATTTGTAGGATGTGTTCTAAAATGTTAGCCTCAGAAAGTATTCTTTTGGTCAGATGTAAAAAATGTCTTTACCCATATATAAATTACTCAGAATATGTCAATGTTTCTGCATGAGGCTCCAGTGGCAAGACAGTTCTTTGGGCCAGAGGACATAAGTTCAAACTTCAGTTCTGCCATTTAGTAACATGAGATTTAGAATTGGAAGAATCTTATAGGATAAGTTCCCCAACAAAAGGGAAGGCTAAGACCCAGACAACTGAAGTAAATTACCCTGACTCAAACAAGTCATCTTACAGCCTAAAGGTAAGCCAAATGAGCTTTCTTCTATGACATATTCCTTCCATTATTCTTTAAAAGTCTTCAAGAAAATAACAAATGACATTTCTCCCCATTTTTCTAGAACTTGACTAAGATTTCAAAGTTAGTGGAAAAACCAGGAGTACACCTTAGAAGTACAAACCATAGGGACGTGGTGGTGACTCTCCAAGCATCATGAATCACAAAATGCAGAGGATTGAGTACTACAGGTACAGATCATCTGATAAAATCCCTTCAGTTTCCAGATAAGAAACTGAGACCAAGAAAAGTAAAATGACTCTTCTGAAGTCACAATTATGATAAATAGCAGAACTGATATTTGAACTGAAATCTTCTAATTCCAACTTCAGTGCCCTTCTCCTAGAGCAGATTATCAAACTCATTATGCACATAGCAGGCAACACTCCTTAATGGGTCCTGAAGCAGATTAAAATTTAATTAGGAAATGTTTAACAAAATACATAAAAACATAATACAACATAGAAAGTGTTGATTTGTGATTGTCTGAGTCAAACAAGGTACCACTTTAGGAATCTATATCTATTTGAGTTTAATACCACTGTAAACCTAAGCTTCTATGTGGTTTTCTGATTATGGATCTAGGACTCATTATACCACACTATGTTGCCTTTTAGGACCATACAACTGGGTTGCACAATGGGGAAGAATTTTTAAAAAGTGATTGATTTGAGATTTTTTTAAAAAATAAAATCAAATGTAATAGAGCTGGGATCCTATATTTTTTGACTCATAGAATATACTTTTGATTACACCATGCTTCTTCTTAATGATCCTGGGACCTTAGACAAGTCACTTGATTACCTGCACCTGTTTTGTCATTTGTAAAATTAAAGGTTTGAACAAGCCTTATCAGTGTTATGTATGATTCATGACAGTAGATAGAGGCAGCTATCTTGAACCAGCATCAATTATATTCAAGTCTGCAAACATGATGTTAATCATTTAGAGAGACAGAGAGTCCCTGGGGAATGTAGACCATATCTGGACTTGTTGACAGCCTAGAGGAAAATTTCTAATAGTGAATATTAAGAAAGATTTGCCTTTTCTTGGTTCAACAATTCCACGAACTAGGTTAGGACTAGGGAGTGTCATTTGATCTTACCTGTCTTTAAAGAACAACATTTCTCCCCGAAGAGTGCTCACTGCATCAAAGGACATGTTTGGATCACAAGTTACTGGCTTCTCTTCAGGCTTCTCTGTGTCTGCAGACTTGGTGGGTGGTACTGGACCATCTGGAAAACCTGAAGGATATACAAGAGGAAAAATTTGGGAAAACAAATGAAAACAAATTCTTGTTGATAGATATATAGACAAACATAGAGAGATAAATTTAAGAACAACTTAGAAAGAATTGAACTCATTTTTGCACTCACCATATAGAGACTGAATGCCATCGATATCATCCTGAGAAAGGAGGAACTTTGTGAGGTCTGTGTTTGTGTTGTAGACTGGGTACATGAGAGCTTTGGTGTCAGTAGAATGAAAAAGACCCAGGGAATGGCCAAATTCATGAGCAGCAACAAGAAATAAGTTGACTCCTAGTGGGGAATGATAAAATTTCAGTGATCAAAAAGCTAATTCTTGAATTAATCAAATAGTGAATATTATATGACTTTCATCAGATTGAACAGTGCCCATCCCTAGGTAGATATTTAACAAACTCCTTTTAGTAGAAGGAATTTTTTTAATAGAGGAAATTAATCAGTATGTCCAGGGTTAAAGAAATTATTCCTTATTAATTTAAAGTGATGATCTTTGAAAGAGAAAGGCTCAATATGTCCTTCCAATGATAAATAAGGTTGGAAAACATCATCTTTTTCCTTGATTGTGTTGGGATGCACACTAAACATAGAAAACTGCTCGAGAAAAGCATTTTTTTAATTAGGAGAATAATATATGCAGAATTTTAATGATTATATATATATAATATCAAAGGAGCTAAAAATAAAAAAAAATTAGATGCTATTTAAGTCTTGTATGAGCTAATTGCAATATCCATGTCAATGAATCACAGCTTTTTCATTCTACTTTGAGGTCTTTGAATAATCAAACTCTTGTTTTGATAGGATTTTCTATTCTACCAACAAATAGTTTTTGTCTGCCTAATATACAGGGCATTATTTTAGGCTTGGGAGGTTTGCTTACTTTTCTCTCCACCATTATTATCAAACATTATTCAAAGACAAGATAGAGGAAGAATGGATAAATTAGACTTGGGGTAGGAAGACCTGGCTTCAGATTCCCTTTTTCACAGTTATTGATTATGTGATCCTGTTCAAGTGAGTTTTTCTAGCAATGCTTCCTACACTACATAGAAAATTGGGTTAAATGGAATTCCTGATGCTGAGGAAATCTTTATCTTTAGTAGGTGCTATTGGATTTGCAGATAAAGATCAAATGCAATACATCATTAAAAAATGAGACAAAATATACCTAGCATGTCTATCAATCATTTTTGCATACATATCTTGTTCAGTCTTTCTCTGTACTTTTAAAAACATATCCAAAGGTAGCAAAAGAGAGTGGATAAAAGATCAGCCTTGGAGTCAAGAGAATTTGTTTCAAATCCTGCCTCAGGAAATACTAGGAAAATACTAGTTGTGAGACTCTGAGCAAGGGGGTACATGGTGTGCTGCATGGTATGCTACATAGCATACTGGACTTAGAATAAGAGGGTCTCACTTTTGTTAAGTTTAAATATGGCAAGTATTTGGTTTAAATATTGGGGTTTAAAGGAGTCTGACACTACTAAAATGTACAAAACAAAACAACTCATGATCCTGAGCAAGTCAGTCTCTTGGTGCCCTACACAATTTTCTAAAATGTTACCCTAAATGATAAGACAATGTTAAAAAAAAAAAAAACAAAAGCAAACAAAAACAAGTAAACAAAATGATTTCTACTCTGACATCTTAATTCAGGTAAAATTTTGTTTATGTTTAGCTGTTGAAATAATGCTATTTGTGCCTAATATGGTCTCAATGATCCTTTACCCTGTCTAAAGGGACATGACTGAATCTAATCTAAAAGTTTTTGTTTAGTATGCACTTCAGTATCATTCTCTCAATAAAGTGTCTACTTCCATTTTCATTTCTCAGTAATTGTAACTGCTTCCCAGTAACTGTTTTTAATATTAGTGAAAAGTTAACACATGGTTCATTTTAGACTCTGTAAGAGTGCTCTGAGACAAATGCAACTCATTAAAAATATGAACACTGAAACATGGATATCATATTTTGAAGTTGGCATATTTAAAAAAGATCATGAAAGAGTATCTGAGCTTAGAGACAGTAAAATTTCAATTAAACAAAACCCACTAACTGGAATTCTTACCAAATCTCTCCAACTAGGGATTTAGTCAAAAGCATAACTTCCTAGCTATAACCTTAGATAAGCAAGCTTCAATTCACTATATTACCCCTTCTACATCTATAATATTATAAGAATTGCCACTGATAATTATAATCTTCAGGATGATGAGATAGCAGATTTAGAGCTATAAAGAATTTTAGAGAACTATGAAACATTAAATAAAGTTTTGACTATGCTCCTTATATTATATTACTAAGGCAGAGGGATAAATTAATGCATTCTAGAAAACTTCTCAATAATGATGATATAAAACAAAAAGAAATAATCGGCTCCTAAAAATTCATTAACAGGATTATCTCATTTCCAGAGCATTCTAGTTAATCATCATTTTTATTAAAAATCATGCTAAGATAATTTTAACCTACCAGTTGTATCTTTTGTCCATTTTTCATCATCATCCAGGTGAACATCTCCATTCATCTTAGGCCCAGGTGGATAAGCATGACCCAAGACTCCCCCAGGTCCATCAAAGGGTATAAAATCTCCATGCTCTAACAGAAAAAAAAAAATAATATTTCTGGAGAAGTAGTCAGAAGCTTCTGTCTTCAGAAGCTTTGAAAACAAATTATATCACAATGGTTAGACCACACAGTTATTTGCCTTTTTACTAGCTTATTTTCCGCTTACAACTCCCTCAGCTCCACCCCCTATTGCCAAATGAAATGCATGAAGTTAAGATTCTTTCCTATTTGTTTTACTGCTTTCCAGACTGTCATAGATTCCTAGGATCACAGATTTAAAGCTGAAAAAGATTTTAAAAGTCATGTCTACAAAACTCAGATTATATGCCACTCAAGAAGAAACATTTATAGACTGCTCTCACTGTTAGTTCCCAATCTCAATGTAAATAACCACATTTTTAGATATATTTTGCATTTACTTATCTGTCTATATTCCACTTGGCTGTGTAGACACTACTATTCTGGTTTTTTTACTTTGTTTCTCTAGCACCTAACCCAAAATTAATCCATGGTAGGCACTAAATACTTATTGAGTTGATCAGAAAATCTTAGATTTATCATTGCAAGAGAACTTAGGGACCATCTAATCCATCCCTCCCCCAACCACTCATTTTTAAAAATAGATGAAGAGACAGGCCCAGCAAGAATATATGACTTGTCCAAGATCACACAGTAAGTATCAGAGGCAGAGTCTGAACCCTATGAACTTCCATCTTATTATGCTATCTACCAATTGTTGAATTAATTTAAAATGCAGCATTCTGTCCACTATGGAAAGATGACAGAGAAATGGAAGAGAGATGGAAGAATTTTTTTTTACCTTGGACGGCAAAAGAGATCATTATGTCAGCCTCTCCTTCCCTGAGCCTGTTGAATGTGAGGGGAGTAACATCACTCCAGACTTTAAGAGCTCTCTCGATGGCAGCATCTATATCAGGCTGATTCATATCATCTGTGTAGTTCACAATCCTTTAGTTTAAAAAATTGAAGAAAATTAACCCTCAAACATTTTTATATCAAAAGCAAATGACAAAATTAAGAATTCAAAAAACTTCAACAGCAAATATTACCTGTATGTAACCTCATTCTTTTTCCATTTAGGCATATAGGGAAAGAAACGGAAAGGGGAAACATCAGGAAATCCACATCTGGGCTTCTTCATCATCTCCATAGTGTCATCATCCAAATTTCCAGTCACCTTTAAGCCCAAGAACCTTTGCATATCTTGAATTTTTGCAACAACAGGGCTACTGTCCTTCCTACGAACAAACTGCTTTCCATCTTTTTCAAGGTGGTAGAAGTCTTCCAGGTATTTCTGGTGGAATAAGAAACATAATTATTTAGTCACATCTAAGATTTTTTAACCTATTATTATTAACAATAATAGGAAATAGTATGGCATAGTGGATAAAAGGCCATCCTTAGAGTAAGGAAGACTTGGATTCAGATACTTCCCCTAAAACATATTGGCTATTTAACTAAGGATAAACCACTTAATTTTTCAGTGCCTCAAGCAACTATCTAAAACTATAAAGTATAGATAAATTGTCAGTTTCTATCAGTGCAGAGAATTTACATACTAGAATTTCTTATACTGAGAAAGTCATATGTTTGAACAATAAAAAATTAGCAATTATAATGTTCTAGAAATATTATCCTATTGCTCATGTGTCAACTCATTTGAAGTATTTTTCTAGTTTTTAAAAACAAAAGTGAATTGACTATGTCTTTTCAGTTTACCCTTCAGGTAACCATTCATCTTCATAGATGATTTTTCTTTCATAACAAAATTTTAAACTTCACTGTGAGTAGGTTTGCTGTTCAAAGAAAAGTAATGTATATTATATAGATAAAGAAAAAGAACACTTTTGACTTAATTGTATGACTTTCAGGTGAATTTATCTATTCAATTTCTTTAATTTTCCATATCTCCTTACTAGTATACAAGAGTACGAGGGTACAAAGAAGAACCTCTATCTCCAAAGACAAAAGCCTTTGCCAAGAGAAGTATAATCAGCTAAAAAAGTTTCTGGAATATCATAAGTATAGTTTCCTTCATTTTTGTTTTAAATCATGGTCTGAACCTTAAACAAATAACAGGAATGCAAAGGTTAATTCTCTAACTGCTCCACTGGACTTCTGTCTGCTTGCTTGCCTGTCTGCCTGCTCGCCCTAGAGAAGTGAAACCTGTCTTTACACATTACCTGGATACGATCCATGCTCATCTTTCCAGCTGTGGCTGCTGGGTGAAGAGGGTGGGCTTCAGAAAATGCCAAATATAACAAGAGTACTAGAAGGCTCTTCATTGTGATCATCAACGCTGGTCTTTTAGCAAAGCTTGTCCAGTTCTGCCAACTATCTCTCCTGCATGCCTCAGTGGTTCTACTTTTATAATCCTTTTTGGTATTTGGTAATATGACATACTGGCCTGAGTCACAGCTGAGCAGCAGCAAAAATCATTCCCCCAAAATAAATAAGGGTGACACAGGATTTCCCCCCCTAATTCCTCTCAGCTTTCCAATTTTGCAATGCCGAGGCGTGATTAAGATGCAGGAAATACTTCCTGTGTTTTCATGAAGGAAAACTTTAATATCTGTATCTGGAAATAAAAATTTTACTAGACCTTCTTATAGAGAAGTATGTGGTGTGTGTGTGTATGTGTGTGTGTGTATGTGTGTGTACGTGTGTGTGTATGTGTGTGTGTGCACGCACATGTTTCGTGTGGAGAGGATGATGACTTTGTAAAAATTCCAAATGGTCCAAATTATTTTTAAAACAAGGCAGTTTTCTGCCAAATTCATTTTACTCTCTAATACAAGTAAGTACACATAAATAAGTAGAATACGAGCCCCAAAAGTATGGAAGTTCTTTGGGACAGAGATAGTTTTATTTTTTTACCTTTTTATGCTAGTTCCTGGCACAGTGCTTGGCAAATAGCAGAGTATTTTAGCAGAAATAAAATTGAATAGAAGAGGGAAAATTGACTATTATCTAATGATCATTATGATTAATGATAATTGCATTTATTTTGCAATTAAAGATAATTAATTCACCAAATTTTAGAGTTGAAAGGGGCAACTAGGGTAACTTAGTAGATAGAGTATTTAAAGTCAGGAAGACTGATCTTTTTTAGTTCGAAACTGGCTCAGATACTTATTAGCTATGTGACCCTAGGCAAGTCCCTTAGCCCTGTTTGCCTCAGTTTCCTTATCTGTAAAATGAGCTATAGAAGAAAATGGCAAGCCTCTCCAGTATCTTTGCCAAAACTCCAAATCGTGTCAAGAAGAGTTTGGAATAACTGGACAACATTCATTCATTCGTAGACTGGAAAAGAACATTAAAACTAATTTAGTCTGGCTCTTATCCAAGGCATGATTTCATTTTACATCATCTCTAGCTTATGGTTATTCAGCCACTATTTGAGACTTCCAAGGATAAGGAACTCATGATACAATGGGGCAAGCCATTCTTCTTTTGAACTGGTCAATATGTTAGAAAGTTGTTTCAAAGTGAACTTTTGGGTGAAGGTCTAGTATACAAAGAGTCTGAATGTATTTACTTTTTTGGCTTATAAGTTCCACCTAGAACTGAGGAAATATATGCCTGTTAGGTAATTCCAATGTACGTACTAAGGTTACAGATCACAATAAATATCAAAGGAGGAAAGTTATTATTTTGTTATTTTAAATTAAAAGGCCATATAAAACAAAACGAGTTCTAACCAAATACTCCCCTCCTCAATAAACTCCACTAGCTCCCTATTATCTTCAGAAATAAATATAAAATATTCTGATTTTTAAAGTCCTTTACAACTTGGTGTCTCTAGATCTTTCCTGTCTTCTTACACTTTACCCAAACTAGGCACACTAATGAAACAGTAATACTGGCTTTTTAAATTCTTTAATCCTTTTATTTTGACTATCCCCCAAATGTTCTCCCTCTTTGTGCCTTTGCCCTGTGGCTTTTCTGCCTTCCTTCAAGACAATTCAAATTTTCTTTCCTTTCCTTGGCCTATTGCCCTCTGCCTCCTCTCTAGGCTGTATTATTTTTGATAGACTGTTTTTTGCCTTTCTTTATATTTCCAGTGTTTACCTAGGTGCTTAGTAAACGATTTTTTACTGACTGAAAATAGAACTCTTAAGTAACAAATAGAAGTCTGCCAAGTAGCAACACTATTCCAAATATCTATATAAATTTTCACTCCATTTCAGTTGAGAAGAAATAGGTCCCTCTCCATACATAGGGCCTCTTTGTTCCCAATAAGCATCACCAGGAATTGCTCTCACCTAGCAGCAAGACTCCTCTACATCTTCTCTCAGCTCACTGGGGTATCATGTTTCAGAGAATAACCAGTTATTCTCCACTTTAGTTTCTCTTGTAGTTTTGCATAGCTTCCAGCAGGTGTCTTCAGATGCTGGTCTTTATCACGCCCTCATCTATAGCTCCCTGCAGCAGTGGCCCTAAAGTGATGTCCTCTCTGACTCTCCTCACTCCCCTCACTCCCACAACTCTGTGGTTTATAAAGTAAAAAGGGGGGAGGGGAGAAGGGAGAGGGGAGCGTGAAGAGGAAGAAGGAGAGATGGAGAGAGGGGGAGACAGACAGACAGACAGACCTGGTAGTACTGGGGCAGAGGAGAGAACAAGGTGAGGGAGCCAGGTGTGGAATGAGCAAATATGTTTTTTCAGATTCCTTTTGGTGCTTCTTGCTCCTCCCTTTTCCCCAGATATTTTCTCTTCTTTTTCTCTGAAGTCCAAAAGAGATATAGAAGGATGTGTGGAGAGAGTTAGGTGCCTTCTATAGGAGTCATCTAGTTCAGCTAAGATGTGAAAGGTGAATAAATCCATCCAAACAAATGAAGTCACACATCTCCAGCTTCATAAAGGAAGAAATTATTCAGTCATTTCAGTCATATCCAATTTTTCATAACCCCATTTTGGGCTTTTCTTGGCATTGACACTGAATTGGTTTGCCATTTCTTTCTCCAGCTCATTTTATAGATCCAGGAAGAGGAGTCTCCCTAACTCCAGATCTGGCATTCTCTCCACTGTGCCACCAGGCCATTCTTCGGGAGAAATTTCTTTGCTTTTGTGGAGAGATTGGGGCAGGATGGATTACTATGAATTGTATTGACCATATTTGAATCAGCTATTTTCCAAATTATGGGATATGTGACTAACAAGTATATGTTTTCTTCCTTGTGACTATATGTATAGATTACTTTTTAATATTATAAATCATTCAGGATGGAATGCTGGAAAATTTGCCCTGGAGCAGGTAAGTGATCATCAAAATGAATCTATGGAAATCTATGAACCTGTTCTCCTGAGTCAGAAAAATGTGATTGTTCAATGACCTCAGGGTATATCAGTCATCTTTGCTCTGCTAATGACTTGAGAGATAAAGACAGATTGAACTCAGACAAGTTGAGATGGTGGGAGGTAGAACTAAATAAATAGCACATCATTTGAAAAGTGAAAGGGTTTTAGTGATTACAAACACACTGACAGCCAACAGGATGGGGTAGCCAAAAGAGCTAAGTGTTATGGTTTCATTGAAAATCATAGGGTTCAGGACTAATGCTATTTTGCTCTCCTGGTCAGACCAAATTTAGATTATTGTATCAAATTCTGGATATCACTTTTATGGAAGACATTAGTAAACTGAAAAGTATCCAGATCATGGCACCTTGATATAGTACAGGAATTTGAGTTTATGTCATATAGGATCAAAGGAACTGGGAATATTTTGCCTGGAGAAAAGTAAGCTTGCATGGACATGATTGCTGTTTATAACTAAGTGAAGGGAAGTGACATCAGCAAGGGAGTAGATTTGTTCTTCATGGTCCCAGAGGGCAAATTCAGGACTAATGAGAAGTTGCAAAAATACAGGCTTAAATGGGTAAGGAAAATTTTTCTAACAATGAGAGCCATTCATATGTGGGATGGACTGCTTCAGGTGGTAAAAGATTTTCCCTCAGTGAAGCTGTTCAAGCAAAAGCTGGATGATCCCTTGTCACATGTATTTGGCCAGATACCTCTGATACTTCTTAAAACTCTAAAACTTCTTGATTCTGTGAGCAAAGGGATCATTATTGACAGCTCTTTGCTTGTGAACTTTCAAATAAATCAGCTTCTGACTATCGGAAGAGGTGGTAAAATGCCAGCAGCTGGAGAGGAGATGATATCTACCTTTGGGGTCACATAGTCTTTTAGTGTGATAAGGATTACTAGTATGATAAGGTTGAAGCTTAGAAAGCTAGTAAGGCACTTGAAGGCAAGAATTCCAGGAATCTGGAATCATAGAAACTTCCAGTATAGAAGTGAGATAAGGAATAGAAAGGAGATTGTGCTCAGCACATGGATAGTAGGCAGCTTGGACAATTTTATAGCTAGAAACTAGTTAAGGATTATCTGGTCTAAAAAATCTGTTGGCTTTTATTATTTATTTTCTATTTTGTGTTTAGTTCTGGTTTTTGGATTGGTTTTGGGTTTGGGGTTTTTTGGGGGGTTTTTTGGTTGTAGTTCTTTTTCCATTGACTTTTATTAGTTCCCTAAGAAAAAATTTCTTCTGAAAGATGATCATTTCCCCCTCCATTTTTCCTGGACAAAAGACAGAAAAAAGAGAAAAAAAATCAGGGTTAAAGAGTTCCATCTTCTTTCCATTACATTTTTGCACTTTAAGTTGGATTCCTTTCCCTTCTCCATCTCCATGAATACATACATATATATATATATATATATATATATATATATATATATATATATATATATATATATATATATATATATATATATATGATATGCTGGACCTGGAATTAAAGGAGACCTGAATTCAAATCTAGCCTCATATATTTGCTGGCTGTGTTACTCTGGGCATGTCACTTAACTTGTTTGCTTCAGTTTCCTCATCTACAAAATGTAAATAATATCTCCTATCTCCCAATATGGTTGTAAAAATCAAATGAAATAATAATTATAAGGTTCTAAGCACAATATCTGACCCTAGTAAGTGCTATGCAAATGTTAGCTATTATTTTTTATTTATGTATTTTTTAAAATAATTTTTATTATATATTTTTTTATAATATTATCCCTTGTATTCATTTTTCCAAATTATCCCCCCTCTCCCTCTACTCCCTCCCCCCGATGACAGGCAATCCCATACATTTTACATGTGTTACAATATAACCTAGATACAATACATGTGTGTAAATACCATTTTCTTGTTGCACAATAAGCATTAGATTCCGAAGGTACATGTAACCTGGGCAAACAGATATTAGTGCTAACAATTTACATTCACTTCCCAATGTTTTTTCTCTGGGTGTAGCTACCTCTGTCCATCATTGATCAACTGGAAGTGAGTTGGCTCTTCTTTATGTTGAAGATTTCCACTTCCATCAGAATACATCCTCATGCAGTATTGTTGTTGAAGTGTACAGTGATCTTCTGGTTCTGCTCATTTCACTCAGCATCAGTTGATGTAAGTCTCTCCAGGCCTCTCTGTATTCCTCCTGCTGGTCATTTCTTACAGAGCAATAATATTCCATAACCTTCATATACCATAATTTACCCAACCATTCTCCAACTGATGGACATCCATTCATCTTCCAGTTTCTATCTACAACAAAAAGAGCTGCCACAAACATTTTGGCACATATAGGTCTCTTTCTGCTCTTTAGTATTTCTTTGGGATATAAGCCCAGTAGTAGCACTGCTGGGTCAAAGGGTATGCACAGTTTGATAACTTTTTGGGCATAGTTCCAAATTGCTCTCCAGAATGGCTGGATTCTTTCACAACTCCACCAGCAATGTATCAGTGTTCCAGTTTTCCCGCATCCCCTCCAACATTCATCATTATTTGTTCCTGTCATCTTAGCCAATCTGACAGGTGTGTAGTGGTATCTCAGAGTTGTCTTGATTTGCATTTCTCTGATCAGTAGTGATTTGGAACACTCTTTCATGTGAGTGGATATAGTTTCAATTTATTCATCTGAGAATTGTCTATTCATATCCTTTGACCATTTATCAATTGGAGAATGGTTCGGTTTCTTATAAATTAGGATCAGTTCTCTATATATTTTGGAAATGAGACCTTTGTCAGAACCTTTGCTTTTAAAAATATTTTCCCAATTTGTTACTTCCCTTCTAATCTTGTTTACATTAGTATTGTTTGTACAGAAACTTTTTAGTTTGATGTAATCAAAATCTTCTATTTTGTGATCAATAATGATCTCTAGTTCTCCTCTGGTCATAAATTCCTTCCTCCTCCACAGGTCTGAGAGGTAGACTATCCTCTGTTCCTCTAATCTATTTATTATCTCCCTCTTTATGCCTAAATCATGGACCCATTTTGATCTTATCTTGGTATATGGTGTTAAGTGTGGATCCATATCTAATTTCTGCCATATTAATTTCCAGTTTTCCCAACAGTTTTTGTCAAATAATGAATTCTTATCCCAAAATTTGGGATCTTTGGGTTTGTCAAAGATTAGATTGCTATAGATGTACCCTTTTTTGTCCTTTGTATCTAATCTGTTCCACTGATCTACCGGTCTATTTCTTAGCCAATACCAAATGGTTTTGGTGACTGCTGCTATATAATATAGCTTTAGATCAGGTACACTTAGACCACCTTCCTCTGAGTTTTTTTTCATTAGTTCCCTTGCAATTCTCGACCTTTTATTCTTCCATATGAATTTAGTTGTTATTTTTTCTAGGTCATAGAAATAGTTTCTTGGGAGTCTGATTGGTATAGCACTAAATAAATAGATTAGTTTGAGGAGTATTGTCATCTTTATTATATTCGCTCGGCCTATCCAAGAGCACTGAATGTCTTTCCAATTATTTAAATCTGACTTTATTTTTGTGGCAAGTATTTTGTAATTTTTCTCATATAATTCCTGACTTTTCTTTGGTAGATGGATTCCCAAATACTTTATACTCTCAACATTTGTTTGGAATGGAATTTCTCTTTGTATCTCTTGCTGTTGCATTTTGTTAGTGATATATAAAAATGCCGAGGATTTATGTGGATTTATTTTGTATCCTGCCACTTTGCTGAAATTTTGAATTATTTCTAGTAGCTTTTTAGCAGAGTCTTTGGGGTTCTCTAAGTATACCATCATGTCATCTGCAAAAAGTGATAGTTTAATTTCCTCATTTCCTACTCTAATTCCTTGAATCTCTTTCTCGGCTCTTATTGCCGAGGCTAGCATTTCTAGTACTATATTGAATAGTAATGGTGATAGTGGGCAACCTTGTTTCACTCCTGATCTTACTGGGAAAGGTTGCAGTTTATTTCTATTGCATATTATGCTTACTGATGGTTTTAAATATATGCTCCTGATTATTCTAAGGAATAGTCCATTTGTTCCTATACTCTCAAGAGTTTTTAGTAGGAATGAATGTTGGATTTTGTCAAATGCTTTTTCTGCATCTATTGAGATGATCATATGGTTCTTATTAATTTGATTATTAATATGGTCAATTATATTAATAGTTTTCCTAATATTAAACCAGCCCTGCATTCCTGGAATAAATCCTACTTGATCATGGTGTATTATCCTGGAGATGATTTTCTGGAGTCTTTTTGCTAATATCTTATTTAAGATTTTAGCATCAATATTCATTAAGGAAATTGGTCTATAATTTTCTTTCTCAGTTTTTGCTCTACCTGGTTTAGGTATCAGTACCATGTCTGTGTCATAAAAGGAGTTTGGTAGGACTCCTTCATCCCCTATTTTTTCAAAGAATTTATATACCATTGGGGCTAATTGTTCTTTAAATGTTTGGTAGAATTCACATGTGAATCCATCTGGCCCTGGGGATTTTTTCCTGGGGAGTTGATTAATAGCTTGTTCTATTTCTTTTTCTGAAATGGGACTATTTAAGCAATTTATCTCCTCCTCTGTTAATCTAGGGAGCCTATATTTTTGGAGGAAGTCATCCATTTCATTTAAGTTATCAAATTTATTGGCATAAAGTTGGGCAAAGTAACTCCTTATTATTTCTCTAATTTCCTCTTCATTGGTGGAAAGATCCCCCTTTTCATTTGTAAGACTATCAGTTTGATTTTCCTCTTTCTTTTTTCTGATCAAATTTACCAAAGGTTTATCTATTTTATTGGCTTTTTCATAAAACCAACTCTTGGTTTTATTTATTAATTCAATAGTTTTTTTTACTTTCAATATTATTGATTTCTCCTTTTAATTTTTGTATTTCAAGTTTAATTTTTGGTTGGGGGTTTATAATTTGGTCTTTTTCTAGCCTTTTAAGTTGTAAGCCCAATTCGTTAATCTTCTCTTTCTCTATTTTCTTCAAATAAGCCTCTAAAGATATAAAATTTCCCCTTATTACCGCTTTAGCTGCATCCCACAGATTTTGGTATGATGTCTCATCATTGTCATTATCTTGGGTGAAATTGTTTCTATAATTTGCTGTTTCACCCAGTTATTCTTTAAGATGAGATTGTTCATTTTTCAATTACTTTTTAGTCTATTTACCCCTAACTTTTTACTGAATGTAGCTTTTATTGCATTGTGATCTGAGAAGAAGGCATTTATTATTTCTGTCTTCCTGCATTTAATTTTGAGATCTTTCTGTCCTAATATATGGTCTATTTTTGTATAGGATCCATGAACTGTTGAGAAGAAAGCATATTCCTTTCTATTCCCATTCAGTTTTCTCCAAAGGTCTATCATACCTAGTTTTTCTAATGTTCTATTTACTTTTTTAATTTCTTTCTTATTTGTTTTGTGGTTTGATTTGTCTAAATCTGAGAGTGCAAGGTTGAGATCTCCCACTATTATACTTTTACTGTCTATTTCTTCTTGCAATTCTCTTAACTTTTCCTTTAGAAAGTTAGATGCTATACCACTTGGTGCATATATGTTTAGTATTGATATGGCTTCATTATTTATGCTTATTATTTTTTATTTTTTAAAAAAATTAAATTGGTACATTGGTTTATTTCCATAGGTTGGAAATATTATCTTTCAAAATAAAGCTTACACTCAATCAATAAACTTTATGAAGCATCTACTATGTGCTCTTTCTCTTTCTGTCTCTCTCTTTCTATATATACACATATATGATATATAAACATATGTTTGGGGCAGCTAGGTGGTGCAGTGGATAGAGCACCATCCCTGAATTCAGGAGGACCCGAGTTCGAATGTGGTCTCAGACACTTAACATTTCCTAGCTGTGTAACCCTGGGTAAGTCACTTAACCCCAGCCTCAGTGGTGGTGGGGGAAACATATGTTTGTATACAAATTAGATATATACATTCATATTAATATGTTTTATGGTTAGCCATTGATTGATTATTTAAATTAAAATGAAATTTCAATAGCATTTACGAAGTGCTTTCATTCAGAAGACTTTGAGATTTCTCTTAAAAGAAGAGAGGGACTCCCAAAAATGAAGGTATGTAGGGAACTGCCCGGACCACAGGCTTGGGAGCAGTCAGTAAAATAGGACAGAGATGGAAGGGGGAGTGTTGCAGAATGTGAGGAACAGTTGATCAGTTTGGCTGGACTTCAGAGAGTGGGAGAAATGGAAAAGAAATTCTTTTGAATAGGAATGTCCCATAGGCATCTTAAACTTGACATGTATGAAACCCAGTAGTGACTTCAAAAGAAATAGAGAATTTTAAAAAGACAAGTGGATTTGAGGGGAAAGTTAATGAATTCTCTTTTGTGAACATACAAGGTAGAGGGGGATCCCATGATAAATGTAATTTGAATATTTTAAAGCTTTTTTACATGTGTCATCTCATTTGAACCCTACAACAACTCTGTGAGATAGCTGTTATTATTATTCCCACTTTATAGATGAGGAAACTGTAGTTGAGAGGGGATACATGATTTGTTCAGGACCATGGAGCTGGTAAATATCTTAGGTAGAATCTGAAATTGATTCTTCCTGACTCCAAGTTCAGCAATCTGTGATGGTGTCACCTATTAGTATCACCAACATCTTCTACCAAAATGCTCCCCTGATGCCCCATCATGAATTAGAGGTGACTTTAGGTTCTTATAAGCCATGCTACAGGTTCTATGAGATTCACCTTTAGATCCAATGATAGTCTCTGTGTGCCTAGGCTAAAACTCAGACCAGCTCATCTACTACATCAGGAAGCACTATTCTTCTAAGAGTAGCCAGCAATAACACTACTAGGTCTTTAGTTCAAAGCAATTAAAGAATGAGGGGGAAAAACTATGTATATAGAAATATTTATAGCAGCTAATTTTGTAGTGAGAAAGACCTGGAAAAAGGGGAGATTATAATCATTTGAGAAATAAATGAATATATTGTGTCCTGTGAAAGCAAAGGAATATTGTGCTGAAATAAATGGCAAATGGCACTATTTCAGAAAAACCTGGGAAAACTTGTATGAATTGATATAGTACAAGATGAGCAGAACTAGGAGAACTATTTGTACAATAATAACAACATTGTAAAGAAAAATTAATTGGAAAGACTTTAGAACTCTGGTGAAAGTGATGGTCAACTTTAACTCTGGATAACTGAGGAGAAAGCACATTAATCTTATCCTTAGAGAAATGGGATAGACTCAAGATAAAGAATTAGTATTAATTTTCAATTGACAAATACGCAATTTATTTTTCTTGACTGTGCTTATTCATTACACAAATTATGTTTTTCTTCTTCTCTCCCACTTTTTTTTTTAATTAGAGGGAAACTCTCTTAAGAGGGAGAGATGAATCAGTGATAGGGTTCTTCTTCATCAAACAAAAGGTCTTAGAAGCATTTGCATTGAAGAGAAAGAAGTTGAGGAGAAAAAAAATATAAACAGACAAGCAGGACATCTTTGAAAGTAATACGTTGGATTATGTACATTGAAAAAAAAAACACGTTGTAACCATAAACAAATTAGGAGAACAAGGGATAATTTATCTATCAGATCTTTGGAGAAGGGAGGAATTTATGACCAAAGAAGAACTAGAGAACATTATTAAAGGCAAAATAGACAATTTTGATTACATTAAATGAAAAAGTTTTTGCACAAAAAAAATCAACAGAAACAACATTAAAAGGGAAGTACAAAGCTGGGAAAAATCCTTACAGTCAGTGGTTCTGATAAAGGTCTCATTTTAAAAATATATAAAAACCATCAAATTTATAAGAATAAAAGTCACTCCCCAAGACAAATGGTCAAAGAATATGAACACAATTTTCAGATGATGAAATTAAAACTATCTATAGTTTTTATGAAAAAATGCTCTAAATCACTATTAATTAGATAAATGCAAATTAAAACATATGTCACATTGGCTAAGATAACAGGAAAATATAACGATAAATGTTGGAGGGAATATGGGAAAATTGGGATACTAATGCATTGTTGATGGAATTGTGAAATATATATAAAACTGTGCATACCCTTTGAATCAACAGTACCATTCTTGGGTGTGTATCCCAAGAAAATCATAAAGAAGGAAAAGAACCCACATGTGTAAACATGTATGTAGCAGTTCTTTTTTTATGGTAGCAAAAAATTGGAAAATGAGTAGATGCTGATCAATTGAGTATATGAAGTTAATGGAATATTATTGTTCTATAAAACTGATGAACCAACTGACTTTAGAAGGTCCTGGAAATATTTGCATGAACTGATGCTGAGCATGATGAGGGTTGGGGTCCCTTTAAGATTCCTTTCTAATTGCCTAACCCATGGCTGGAATATCGGGGCCCAGCCCCCACTATCATCAGCTCAGCTTCCCCCAGCCCTCACCTGATCTGAGCTAACTGAAAAGCCCGCTGAGAACTTAGGGGTACCGCCCATCATATATAAAAAGGGTCAAGCCAGAGCCCTCTTTGCAGGAGCCCTCCCAGCCAACACATGATATCCTTCTAGCCATGTGGGGGTTCCTGCCCACCTAGTGGCCACCTTCGGCCCTGGCGTCTTTCTAACTGAACTTTACTTCCAAATTCCTACAATAAACCTTTTTATTTATCAATCTAGGTTTTCAGGCCTGTAAATTCATCTTACAGGGGACACTACACCTCATGGGATTATCTTATTATCTATGTGCAGAGAATGGTGTTCCCTCTTTCCTTTCCCTCATTAAGCAGAACCTGGAATACATTGTACACAATAACAGCAAGAATGTGTGATGATCAACTATGAAAAAGTTCATTCTTCTAAGTGGTTCAGTAATCCAAAGCAATCCCAATATACTTTGTACCAAAAAAGCCATCTCCATCTAGAAAAAGAACTGTGGAGACTGCGTATAAACCAACACATACTATATTCACTTCTTTTTTCTTTTTTTTAGCCTCCACCCTTTCCCCCCTATTGATCTTTTTCTTCCAACATCATTTATAAAGCAATGTGTATTAAAAATAAAACAAAAAAATAAAATAAATAAATAATAGAAATTGAATTTTCATATGGACTCCTCTGTTTCTATTTTCTCTTGTATTTGGAAATGTCTTTTCTTTTTAAATAATAGTTTTTATTTTCAAAATATATACAAAAATAATGTGTTTCAATTTTTTTCTCCCTTCCTTTTCCCCAACCTCTCTCCTAGACAGCAAGCAATCCAATATATGTTAAACAAGTGCAAATCTTCTATACATATTTCCACAATTATCATGCTGCACAAGAAAAATCAGATCAAAAAGGAAAAAAAATGAGAAAGAAAACAAAAAGCAAGCGAACAATAACAAAAAAGGTGAAAAATACTGTATTGTTATCCACATTCAGTCCCCATAATTCTCTCTGTGGATGCAGATAGCTCTCTTCATCACAAGTCTATTCAAATTGGCCTGAGTCACCTCTTTGTTGAAAAGAGTCACATCCATTAGAATTGATCATCACACATTCTTATTGTTGCTGTCTACAATGTTCTCTTGGTTTTACTCACTTCACTTAACATTAGTTTATGTAAATCTCTCCAGACCTTTCTGAAATTATCTTGCTGATTGTTACTTATGGAACAGTAATATTCCATAACATTCATATACATTAACTTATTCATTCATTCTCTAACTGATGAGTATCCACTCCAGTTCCTTGCCACACTATAAAAAGGACTAATACAAACAAGACAGACATGTCTTTTTAAATATTTTAAAATGCAAACCAAAAAAAAAAAAAAAAGAGTTTGTCATTTGATTAATTATTTTACTGATGATTTGTTTCTTTTTCTGTGGATTCTTGAGTTATTAATGGCCCACCTCTTTTGTCTACATACCCTACCTTCTGAGTCCAAGTCAATATTTTTTTTTCACATTTGGCTCTTCATGGATAGAACAGGGAAATTTTCTGGTTTACAGATGTGTTGTAATTCTGGGCACAAAGAAACATCATCTTTTGAATGACCCTTTTATTGCTACTGGACCATCCTTGTGATGAAGCATGGCACTGATGAAAGTCTGGGTTGCAGTAATAAATATACTTGGAGTTAAATTTCAAAATAGAATTAATATTAGCATCACAGAGTGATAGTTGGGGGGGCCTATTTACTTTTCTTGTGGATCATAGCCATTGAACTGGAAAGTACCTAGAAATTATCAAGTCCCATTTTACATATGAGTAAACTGAGGCCCAGATTTGAAGTAACTTGCTTGAGATAGTGGACCCAAGAGTGAAAAAGTGCCATAAGTAGAGAGGAGCAGAGCTAAGATTTGAATTCAGATCCCCTAAGTTCCAAATTTAGGGCTCTTTCTACTGTACCCAATTGCCCCATTATAAAAAAGAAATTACAAAATAGAAAAATTAAAACATGCAGTGTTGAAAGTCAGGTAGGCAAGGTCTCTGTTCTCATTCATTGTAACCTTTTAAACTGCAGATGACTCTTTTGGATCTATTGGGGTAATTTTCATAAGCAGTCACATTCTTCAACTAAGATTTAGCAAAGTGTGAGTATGAAGAGATTCTTCATTTACCATTGTCATCACTCCAACTTCTGGGGAAATTACTTAGGAATAATAAAACCTTGAGGTTTGGTAATGAAAAGTAACCATTATTCTTCTGTATTTGTCAATAGAAGTAATTGGGGGGTGCTGGGGCTGAAAAATAACTTCAACATGATACTTATTATTTCATAACAATATGAAACATCAACACATTCCTTTTTTTGAAAGCCCATAATTCTATGGTCACAAGGAATCACTCTTCACTAAATAATCCATCTAAAACCTAACAATTTAATTTCAAAGGTCTATGACTCTGTCTTCTAAGACAGATCATAATCTCTCTAGATCTGCCTCATTAGGGCTTTGGCCAGAAAAAATCATCAGCCAGTGGCCAACCCATCCATATAAGAAAAATATTTTCTGCTCACATTCAATTTACATTTCCCCATGGATCTCTTGTCTTCTTGCTTCAATTAAACTCCTCTGAGAAAGACCATCATAGGAACTTGGTTGGCTTCAAAATGACTAGTCAATTTAATTCATGGGGGAAAATAACCTTTTATTGTACAATTCTAGGCACATCTCTTGTCCATCAAAATAATATGTTGATGATTGATAAATTGCTAATTTATTGATAATATAAGTAAAGCACTAAATTATATAATTTAAGCAGATTCAGCAGTGTGGTAAGAGGAAGCATCCATATTATAGTGGATAAAAGGCCAGCTTTGTGTTCAGGAAGACCTGGGGCAAATTTTAACCTTTGATATTGTTATCTGTGCTACTGTAACATGTTAAAACTCTTCAGTTTCTTCAGGACACGTGTACTATCTTGTTTGATCATCTGAACAATCTTGTAAGGAAAATAACACAACTATAAGTTTTCCTATTTAAAAAAAAGAAACAGCCTCAGAAAAAGTCAAAGATTTTTTTCAGGGATACATTAATGGTAAATACTGAAGATAAATCTCAAAATTCAACTTTCAGGCTTAATTCCATTTTCTTTTCACTAAACAATGATGCCATGTCTCTCTTTCCAATCAGCCAGTTTGGGATAGTGTATGGCACAAGGAGGGTAAGATCAAGGAAACAGGTATGATGGAGAGGAAGAAAAATGGAAGAAAAAAGAAAAAGAAGGGCATCTATAAATCGTTAGGTGGTTTGGTGATGGAGAGTGAGATAGGAAAGGTACCAGGAGAAATGGAATGATTGGAAGCCAGAGGAATAAAACCTGAAGAGAAGGCTGTCCCTTTTTAAATGGAGGTTTTGGGAAGAGATATCCAATCAGAAGGAGGGACCTCAGATTTGCAGGATATTTATAAGGCAAGCATAAATTTCTAATATAATATCCCTGGATAGTTCCAGTTTACACACTTCCTATGGCAGGGAATGCATTACTTCTTGAAGCAGATTCTTCCATTTTTTGTTAGCTTTGATTATTAGAAAGTTCTTCCTCATATCAAGTTAAAATCTTCCCCTACCTGCAATTTCTGCCTTTATGTCTTAGCCCCGCACACTAAAACCATAGTGAATCAGTCTAGATCTTTTTGGATGCAAGGAAAAAACAAACCTGGAAGTCTTAGTGATCTGCAAGTTCAAAATAAATCAGCCATATTATTTGGCACATCCATTTTTCTTTTAAAAAATGAATTACTTCTTTAGCTACATTAATATAAGCCCAGAATTCAGAATAAGGGAAGTCCTAATCCTACTCAGAATATATGCAGTTTTAGTTCCCACATTCAGAAGGAACTTTGACCAGCCTGGGTACACCTAAACAGAAGTTCTTAAATTTTTTGTTAGTCACCAGACACATTGGCAGTCTATAGATCCCTTCTTAGAAAATTGCCTTTATGTATATACAATAAAGTATAGAGGAATATCAAGGAAACTAATATATGAAAATATAGTGCTTGTGTGTATATTTATTTATTTAAATGTATAGACCCTGGGTTAAGAACCTCTGATAGAGGAAACAGAATCAAAATTGTTAGCAATAAGATTGGTTAAAGGAATTTGGAAGGTGATGGCATTCATCCCGGAAAAGAGAAAACTTAAAAAGGGACACAATTTGTGTCTTCAAATATTTAAGGGCAGCTTAGATTTCATTTTGCTTACTTCAATTCAATTCAATTCTTATTTATTAGACACCTACTAAATGCAAGATACTGTGCTAGATATTGGGGACACATGGCCAAAACCTGCTTCAAGAAGTTGAATTTTACATTATCTTCTTTTATTCCTTTTCTCACCACACTTGATAATTTATTTTATTTTTAATTCATGGGGTAAAACAACCATATCCATAACAATGTATAATAAAAAAGATTGTATGTAAAACAAATCTATTATATACAAGTTGCTATTTTCAGTAATACTATAACTATGTATTTTTCCAAAGACAATTAGGGAAAAAGAGAAAGATCATATATATTTTTAAATGTTTACTGCAACTCTCTTTGTGGTGGCAAAGAACTGAAAATTATAGGGATGTCTATCAATTGGAGAATGACTGAACAAATTGTGGTACATGATTATGATGGAATATCTTGTTTTAAATGACAGAACTAGAAAGAGAGAGCATAAAAAGAGAAGACTTATGAACTTCAACATAAAGAAAAAGTTTCTACCAATTAAAACTGCTAAATGTATTGGACATTTTTCTAAGTCACTGGAATTCATAGGCTCATGAACATGGAAAGAACATTGGAGTGGTTGTGACTTACTTAGGGTCACACAGTAATAAATAGCAAAGTCAAGGTACAAACTAATTTTTCAATTAGAAGCCGAATATTCTTTTTTGAGCATGTTACTCATGTTTTGAATTAGAAGGAATTGTACTAGATGACTTTTGACATTTGTTCTAACTTTTCTATCTATGATTCTATTCCTTACTACAACCCTTCAAGTTTTTTTAAAAGAATTATTTCTACCCATGAGAAATCAAGGACATATAGAATGCTTATTGCTTATATTTTGATATGCAAGTAGATAAACAAACCATAGATCTGGTCCATCGGAATATAACAGAATGCATGTGCATATATTCATATGTGATATAGATATAGATATATAGGTACGCACATATATATGTTAATATATATATGAACATAAAATATATGCATATATTTACATTTATACAGTCACTAAAGACAGACAATGAACTAAATCCAGAATTCAATAACAGTAAGAGAGGTCTGGTTGTTTTAGGAAATTGTTCAGGCCTTCCTGAGTCCAAGCCCAGTGCTTTATTCAGTACACCATCTAGCTGCGCTCCACAACATATTACAAGTGAAGAATAGCCACAAAAAGCAATGTCAACATTACCAGAGAGATATCCAATCAGAAAGAATCTGAATTGAAAGAATTTGACTAATGTCAAAGGGAAAGAAGGGATGACCAATGGTTTGATATTCCCACTGTATAGAACCAAGAAATTTAGAGGATGGCCCCCAGCATTTTGGGGGGAAAGACCATCTAGAAATAATTTATGGATATAGGCAAGAGGCACAGATGAATTATTGCAATCTAGGGATAGTCCATATATTTCATATCCATTGAAGAATTGAAGTACACTATGAACTTCTATAAACACTCAAGCTGACTATATTTTTTTAAAGTAAGCTATTCTAAAACCTGTCTGTAACCATCCATATGTGCCTGGGAATCTGCTTTCATGATGAAAAGAAGAAAGAGGAATGGAGGCTTCTCAAGTTGACTCAGCAGTAATTTCAGTTCTCCATGATGAATAGTTTCAGTAGCTGACAGAATGCTCCTATTCATCTTAGGAGATCTTGAAGAGGTTGGAAAATACTTGTCTTTTCTTGCAGATTTTTGACTGAATCTCAACCAGGGAAGCAAAATTAGTTTGTTCTCAGCCTCCAAAATGATAATTCCATGCGAGGAAACTTTCAAAAATTCCCTGGTTAATACCTTGCCAGACAAACTTCTGAATATAATTAGATTTTGCATAGTGATAATACCTTTCTCTCTTCTGTTATATAGTTCTGTCACTAGACAAAAAAGAGATGTTTTCATTTCAGGAGTCCAGTTTAGTTTGAGATTGGAGACATGATCAACACTTTATTATTTATTAGTTAGATCAATTCTAAAGAAGTCTGGCCTTCAAGAACTTATAGACAATCTCTTCCATGAGTAAAAATATGAAGTGCCTGACTTCTCTAATTTTTCTTTTCCCCTCATTTTCCTTATCTATACCATCTGCCACCAATAGCTTTTTTTTTTTTAGTTTGTTTATGTCAATTATTACACCTTGTTGTGAATATTAGTCAATGTGTTACTTCTTTGGTAAATTTTCACATTAAGCATTTTAAATTTTATCTCTAGTCATGAATTAAAAGCTTAATTTCCTACTAAATACATTTTAGGAATCATCAAGGGTTGAATATGAGATAGGATAGAAGATATTTGGGAATAGGGGGAAACAGAGGTTTCCCAACTTTATAAAATGCCATATTTGCTTCAGTGTAACAATGGTACTGTTTTCTCAAACTAAAAAGTAGTTATCTATAAGGCACACTATTCTAAAAAGTAGCTGATCCAATGAAACGCCACATAACTGAGTCCTTTTTTATCAGTCACTTTATTTTTTATCACAGTGGCTTATGGATGGATGCTCAAACTCCCTTTGTCAGTTATATAACTAAGGAGTGTCTGAATTAACAAATCATCACCAATTACCATTTTGGTAATGTAAATATGTACTAATTACCTCTTGCTCTGCCTCAACTTCTCCAGCAAGTGACTAGAAGAACAATAGAGGATCATGCAGAGATCATCTAGAAAAGTGAATAATGCAAGTTATTTCAGTACCCCAGCCCAGGCTTGGTGAAACATGCCCATAATTCCTTTTACTAGGGAGGCCTACTTAAGGTCACTTGAGCCCAAATGTTCTGCATTACAGAAGGGCCAAAGCTGATCAGTGTCTATAATAAAACTAGGTCCTAGCTCTGAAGCAGGCTGCCTGAGGAAGAGTTAAAGGGCCCAGATTAGAAAGGGAGCAGGTCAAAGTTTCTATGCTGATGAGCAATGAGATTGGGCCATAAGTGTCCAATGAACTTCCATTTTAGGCAAGGTAAAGAGATTCCTTTTCAACACACACACACACACACACACACACACACACACACACACACACACACACACACACACACTGCTACATCCCTAAGGCTTACTTGCTAAATATTGCCAAAGCCAAAAAGATTGCAGCCAGCCTCTCAACAATCAGCACTAGTCATTGCCTTGGTGCCTCAAATATTATAGCTAAATTCCTGCTTTGACAAATATAGAGAAAGTTATGTGTTTGGACCTATAAAACTTTGAATTATGTGAAAAAATAAATCTAAAATATCCTCTCCATTTGAGGGGAAACAGAGGAGAAATTAAGGGGAAAAAAAGATAATAAGCTTTAACAGAGGCATGATAACATAATGATATAAAACTTCAATTTTTCAGAAGGTTTTTGTCTCTGCCAAAGCAAAATAAATAATGTTTTAACTTTATTGAACGATTCAGCCTTCCAAAAGTAGAGGAACTAACATAGGGAAATTATATACTGGATCTGATATTAACAAGCAAGATCACTATTTCTAGTTAAAAGACAGTCTGACATTCATTCCAGATTTTAGGAAAGCAGATTTCAAGTGTTTTAGAGGAAAATGGGATGCTACAGAAAAACTCACATAGGAAAGTCAATAAAATTCTGAAGACAAAATAGGAGACACCTCCAAAAGGAAAAAGAAAAAGATTATCTCTTCCAAAAGGAAGAGGCAACTCATCAACTAATTCATATTTTTAGAGTATACAGAATATGGAAGCAGGGCAAGTAATAAATGGTAAATGAAAAACACATTGTCAGGAGCATGAAAGTTCAGAATGAGCTGAGGAAAGAGAAGCTAAGGACAATAATAAATATTTAATATTTTTAGCTATATTGTGGGGAAAAAGAAAGGAAACAGATTACAGAAAAATAGCATGGTTTCATCAAGATTCAATTCAGACTAACCTTATTTCCTTTTCTGACAAGGTGACTAAACTAGTATTTCAGAGGAATATTCTAATTATAGTATATCTAGACTTTAGTAAAGTTTTTTGTAAAGACCAGGCTAGCTCCCCGGAAGACTCAGGAACAGCTGGAGTCAGGATAAGAAATAGTCCTTGGTGTTTAGGGGGAGAAGTGAAGGAGACAGACAAACCCCACAACACTTGCCACCAACTTCTCTTCTCCTTATCCTGCCTAAAAATGAAGTTCTCTGGCCTCTCTCACCCCACCCCTAATCCTAACCTTCAATTCTCTTAACCCCAAATATTGAGCAAGAATTAACTGTGAGAAGAGCAATTCCAAACATATGCTAAAAGAGTCATTGTCAAATAGATAATTAGCCTTCAGGGCTGGGTTTTGTGATTCAAGTGCACCTATTCAAAGTTTCAGCCCTTTACAATTTTTGATAATATACTATTATCTTAATGAAATGATAGAATTATATAGATTAAATAGTAAAATAAATAGATGGATCTGACATTGGTTGAATGACAGACTTAAAGAGAGGTCATTAATAGTTTAATATCAAAGATGGTGGATTATAGAAAATAACCCAGCTGAACTCTCCAATCATTCTCCTCCAAACAACTTAAAAAATTGACATTCAAACACAAAACTCAAGAGAAACATAAAATGTAAATTTGAAAGAATAAAATCATAAGGGACTTATTTAAGTTAAACCATTTCCATTTCTATATGGGGAGATGATTCAAGTCACTCCTAAGGACTTTATTATTAGTGGAGCAGTTAGGAGTTTACAAAGACAGAATAAATAAATATTAGTCAATTATATTGGGGTGATCTCTAAAAAAAAGAGAATATAGGGGTGAGAAAGAGATATGCCTACTATAAAGGGAGAGATAGAATGGGGATTTTTTTTTTTTACATAAAGGAAGCATACAAGGAAGAGATTTTTTAGTGAAAAGGATAATGGGGAAGTTGCAGGTAATATTTGAACCTCATTTTCATTTTTGCTTACTGGTATTTTGTTTTTCCAATTACATATCAAGATAGTTTTCAACATTAATTTTTGTAAGATTTTGAGTTCCAAATGTTTTTGTTCCTCCCTCTTTTCCCTCCTTTTCTTCTTCTTTTTTTAAATCACAGCTTTTTATTTACAAGATATATTTATGGGTAATTTTTAGCACTGAAAATTGCAAAACCTTTTGTTCCAATTTTTACCTTCTTTTCTCCTCACCCCCTCCCCCAGATGGCAGGTTGACCAATACATTTTAAATATGTTAAAGTATACATTAAATACAATATATGTATACATATCCATATAGTTATTTTGCTGCACAAGAAGAATTGGACTTTGAAATAACGTACAACTAACCTGTGAAAGAAATCAAAAATGCAAGCAGACAAAAACAGAGGGATTGGAAATGCTATGTTCACACTCATTTCCCTGAGTTTTTTCACTGGGTGCAGCTGTTTCTATTCATTATTGAATAATTGGAACTGATTTGGTTCATTTTATTATAGAAAAGAGCCACAACCATCAGAACTGATCATCATATAGTACTGTTGTTGAAGTGTATAATGATCTCCTGGTCCTGCTCATTTCACTCAGCATCAGTTCATGTCAGTCTTTCCAGGCATTTCTGAAATCATTCTGCTGGTCTTTTCTTACAGAACAATAATATTCCATAACATCCATATAACACAACTTATTCAGCCATTCTGCAATTGATGAGCATCCACGTAGTTTCCAGTTTCTGGTCACTACAAAAAGGGCTGTTACAAACATTTTTGCACATGTGTGTCCCTTTCCCTTCTTTAAGATCTCTTTGGGATATAATCCCAGTAGTAGCACTGCTGGATCAAAGGGCATGCACAGTTTGATAACTTTTTGGGCATAATTCCAGATTGCTCTCCAGAATAGCTGGATGTATTCACAATTCCACCAACAATGCATCAGTGTCCCAGCTTTCCCACATCCCCTCCAACATTCAGCATTATCTTTAACTGTCATTCTAGTCAATCTGAGAGGTCTGTAGTGGTATCTCAGAGTTGTCTTAATTTGCATTTCTCTGATTAATAATGATTTGGAGCATCTTTTTATATGGCTAGAAATAGGTTCAATTTCTTCATCTGAGAATTGTCTGTTCATATCCTTTCACCATTTATCAATTGGAGAATGGCTTGATTTCTTATAAATTAGAGTCACTTCTCCATATATTTTGGAAATGAGGCCTTTATCAGAACCTTTGACTGTAAAAATGTTTTCCCAGTTTATTGTAAAGAGCTGAATCAGGCAGCTGAGCACTTCAGGCTAATTACCTATTGAACAATAACTCTATTATCATGTTTGGAATTTCTCTTCTCACAGTTAATGCTGGATCAATGCTTGGGGTTAAGAGAATTGTAGGTAAGGATTAGGGGGTGGAATGAGAGAGATGAGAGAACTTCACTTGGTCTCAGGATAAGGAGAAGAAAAGTATGGATATTTGTGGAGATTCTGGACTCTAGATTCAAGGAAGGATCCTTGGCAAAACACCTGGCAGTTTTGTCCATCTCCTTCACTTCTCCCCGTAAAGATCAAGGACTTTTCCTTATCTTGACTTTTGCTGATTCTGAGACTTCCAGGGAGCTAGTCCAGACTTTACAGTTTACTGCTTCCCTTCTAATCTTGTCTTCATTAGTTTTGTGTGTACAAAAACATTTCAATTTGATATAATCAAAATTTTCTATTTTGTGATCAATAATGGTCTTTAGGGTGTTTTGTTTTTTTTTTTGTCATAAACTCCTTCCTCCTCCATAGGTCTGAGAGGTAAACTATCCTATGTTCTTCTAATTTATTTATAATCTCATTCTTTGTGCCTAGATCATGAATCCATTTTGACCTTATCTTGGTGTACAGTGTTAAGTGTGGGTCAATGCCTGATTTTTGCCATACTAATTTCCAATTTTCCCAGCAGTTTTTATCAAACAGTGAATTCTTATCCCAAAAGTTGGAGTCTTAGGTTTGTTAAACACTAGATTATTAAAGTTATTGACTATTTTGTCCTTTGGACCTAACCTATTCCACTGATCAATTAGTCTATTTCTTAGCCAATATCAATGGTTTTGATAACTGCTGCTTTATAACATAATTTTAGATCTGGTTCAGCTAGGCTACCTTCATTTGATTTTTTTTTAATTAGAGTTCCCTTGAAAGTTTTGACCAAAATTTTGTTCTTCCAGATGAATTTTTTTGTATTTCTTTCTAGGTCATTAAAATAGTTTTTGGGGAGTCTGATTGGTATAGCATTAAATAAATAGATTAGTTAAGGTACTATTGTCATCTTTATTATATTTGCTCACCCTATCCAAGAGCACTTAATATTTTTCCAATTAGTTATATCTGACTTTATTTGTGTGGAAAGTGTTTTGTAGTTTTGCTCATATAGTTTCTGATTTTCCCTTTGCAGATAGATTCCTAAATATTTTATATTATCAGTAGTTATTTTAAATGGAATTTCTCTTTGTAATTCTAGATTTTGTAAGTGATATATAAGAATACTGATGACTTATGTGGGATTATTTTGTATCCTGCAACTTTGCTAAAGGTGTGGATTATTTCTAATAGCTTTTAAGTAGAATCTCTGGGGTTCTCTAAGTATACCATCAAATCATCTGCAAAGAGTGATAATTTGGTTTCCTCATTATATACTCTAATTCCTTTAATCTCTTTCTTGACTCTTTTTGCTGAGGCTAGCATTTCTAATACAACATTGAATAGTAATGGTGATAGTGGGCAACCTTGTTTCACTCCTGATCTTATTGGTTTTCCCTCCTTTTCTTCCCAAGACAACATATATGATATAGGTTATATATGTATAATCATTTTAAACATATTTTCATACGTTGAACCTCACTTCAGAATTGGTGCAAAAAAAAAATATATATATATACAACTGAGTGTAGATAGACAGATCCATCTCAGTACATTTATATATATATATATAAATATATATATATATAATTGAATATATATATATGTGTGTGTTCAGTATGTGCATATGTATATCTAGTTATCTACTTATTTATCTATCTGAATGCTTACATACATATACATACTTAGAAACATCTATGCTTGTCATCTAAATTGAAAACAAAATCAATCTGATATATATCTGCTGGTGTGTGTATGGGTGGGGGGGTGTATGTAAAAGCATGTGCTCTTTATCTACTTCAGATAATAGTAACACTGAAAGGAACCTTAGAGATCATCCTCCAGACCGTATTTTTAATCTTTCTTGTGCCATGACCCCCTTTGGTGGTCTGATAAAGCCAATGTACTCCTTTTCAGACTAAAGTGCTTTTTTAATCTTGTAATTTGAAGAAAATGCTAAATTTTAGTTAGAGGTCAGTGAAAATAAAGATTGTTTTCCTATCTAAATGCATGGACCTATGAAATCTATTTGTATACTTACTGGAGAATCTATGAATCACAGATTAAGATATCCTGCTTTAATCCAATGCTGTCATTTAATATACAAAAAAATTGAAATTTAGATCTTTCGTTGCCCAGAGTCACACTGCTAGCTAGTATCTGAGAAAAGATTTGAACTCAAAACTCAATCAATTGCACCTTAATCATTACTGTGTTGTGTGGTCACTAGTCACAAAGTCACATTAATATATATGACTATTAATTCATTTTTCTTTTATGTAGTCAAACTAAATATACTATTCTTTTTTTCTACTTGTTGGTTCTCCAGTATCTTTAATTAGCTATTTATTGTCAAGAGTTTTCTTTGATATCATGTATCACCAATCCCCACACAGTCACAATCAAAAGATGAAGGTCAAGTGTCCTTAGGTTTACTCTGCAATAAATCTCATTATCTTCACTCTTCTACCCTCCTCCTTTTTTGGGCCAGGAGAGATGTCCATGAGTATTCAGTCAGTCAATTGACAGGCATTTATTAAGTACTTACTATGCTCTGTGTTGGACAATATGAGTCCAAATAATGAAACAGCTACTACTTGAAATGAGCTTACCTTCAAACATGGGAGGGAAGTCTGAACTGAATCCACAGATTGCTTTGGTTGGGAGTAGAAAGGTTATGATGAAGGGAAGAATACAGTGAAACTGGAAACCTAGTACAGAGGAGGTAATTCAGGAAAGATGAAAGGGCAGTAATGAATCAAAGCACTTGTGAAACTGATGCTCATCTGTAAAGTGACCTAACACAATAAAATAAGATAAAGATTGAGTGCTACTATGCGCCAAACACTGTGTTAAATACTGGGGATACAAATAAGAAAAAATAGTGCTTGCCCTCAAGAAGCTTTTGTTCTATTGGAAGAATAGAACACACAAAAGAAAGCTGAAAAGTAAGGGAAGGGTATCTGGCTTGGGGGGTATGATGTGGTAGAGTCAAAATCTAACAAAAATTGAGGGAAAATGAAGAATTGGCTGGGCTTTTGAGCTCTCTGTAAATGAGGGCTTGGGGAGAAGTTTTGTGCCCCACCTTCTAGCCCTTCAAATGATGATACTAACAATCATGAAAGTATTTCTTAAAGTTCTGTTTCATCTAAATATAAGTTCTCCAAAGAACAATGTTAGAATCCCATCTTGCTATTTGGGAATATTGTGATTGAAACTCCATCTCTCCTTTGCTTTAATCATACTCTGCTTTGCATTTTACATATCTGTGTACATGTATTATCCCATACCCAGTAAATTGTAAGCTTCTAGAAGTCAGGGATGCTGCCATCCTTTATCTTTGCGCCTTGTACATTGTAGGGTTTTTAATAAGTGCTGTATTTTTAGTGAAGTGAAGTTAAACAAGAAAGAGGATTTCCTATGGATGAAATCAAAATTCCCTAAGGAGCCAAAAGGTCAGTTTTCTTCTTAAGTCCTTTAATTAGCTGTCACATTATAGTAGTTACAGATATATAACCTAGATTTGCCATCAGGAGTCCCAGCTGGATTCAAAACATGGTTCAGAGATATGTTCTTAGTGTGATAATGAGAAAGTCACTTAATCCCTAAGAATCTAACTAAATTTCTTGAGTAAAATGATTTTATAGTTTTACTTATACCAGCTGCCTTGCAGTATTATTGTGAGAAAAAAAAAGTTGGAAAGCTTTCAGTCCTAAAGATAAGTGAATTATTATTATTGTGACCTTGAGCTTTGAGAACAAGCTAAACTAGAAGGAACTGTTTCATCTCACTCCAATCTACTGCCTGCTATGGTGCAATGAGAGTTTGAAGAACTGATGCATTCTAACACGCTTGGGGAAGTTCTAAGGTAAGTTCTGAGCTGATACCTCATTGCAGGGCACCAAATCAGGCCTAAACTTTCCCAGCCTCCCATCTTAGAAGACTTCTAAGATTCTAAGATTCATCTATAGATAATTAAGTCTAAAAACAAAGAAGGATGTTTTATTTAGACAAGTCAGATAGAGACAAAAATAGGGATTTTTGAAAACATAACCTAATATATTAGACCTAAAAAAATTCCAACAAAGTATGACTTTAAATAATTTTATTTCTGAGCAAAACACATAATAACAACATTTTGTGAATATAGTTAAAAGACAAAAATAGTCCTTAGGTATTATACAATAGGATAATAAGCAATAAGTTACATAGTTAAATTACACCCTTAGATTTTTTGCTTTAATTACATGTTTAAAGATGACATTTTGACCTTGAAGAGAAAGTCTAAATTTCTTATTTTCAAAGCATGCACTTGATTCAGCTATAAATAAATTTGAATTTTCACATAATTTGTGTCTGAGATTAAAGGTAGAAGGGTTGTATTTAATTAAGCCTTTTACTATGAGCCAGAGAGATACCAAGGAATAATGAGACAGGGACTAGAGATCAGCCTTGGAGCTAAGGCTCAAATTCAAATTCTATCTACTACACCTATTGGCTGTGTGACTTTGGACAAATCACCTGACTTCTCAGTGCCTCTATGGAGCATTCTGTGACTATAAATTACAGAAAAAGGGTCAGCATCAAGAAGAACTCTCCACACCAAAAAATAAAATAAAAATCACAGTTTCAGAACAAAAGCCTATAGTGGTAGATTTGAGTTTCTCCTGGGCTAAAGGTGTTTCTCTTCTTTAAAATGGTTAAATTAAAAAATAGAGAGGTAAAATTATGGTTAATTGTACTATAGAGGCTTTTGAAAGGATAAAGTACTAAAAAAATATACTTCCATTCATTATTTTCTAAATCAATTTTTAAAATGTTTTTCATATTTATTCATTAAGTTGCTTGGGGATTATTTAATAATATATAAATAGGTTCATGTTTTTTTTAATATAGACTAGATTTTATATCCTGAAAAGGATAAGAATTCTTTCAGATGTATTAGGTTACCCTTATCACTCTTAATCACCATATACATATAAAATAAATCATGGTTTTATCAAAGAAGGAAAAACCTAGCACAATTCTGAGCAAAGAATTTATATTCTATAAATTAAGGAACTCAAATTAATTGTATCAGGCCATCAGCCCATGGGTACTGTTTCTAACAACCAAACCAACTGTTGCTATTCAGAACATGAGTAACTCGGTTCAAAATGACATCATATTCAAGTTGCTTAGCTCCTTGGAAAAAGTAGTAATGTCCTACAAAGAAAAAAAAAAAAACAAATATAAATTGTTACATTCTTAGAAAGGAATCTTAGGTGTGATGGAAGCCTAGCTTGTAGGTTAATAGGAAATTCATCTATAACATCTTCAGCTAATGATCACCCAACCTGAGTCAGTGTTGGGAAACTTGGTAATTCCCCCCCCCCAACCCATTTCATTCTAGGTGTTTGCTAATTAATTAATTATTCATAAGTTTTACATACATCAAACAAAAATCTTTTTTTCAATTTACAAACCAGACTTGAATACAATGCTTCAGTTTTAGTCTAATTACAACAGAGCCAGAGTTGATCAGGACTGAGATTATCACAGTCTTTGTGTTAAACCCTACACATCATTTAATGAAGTGTAAGATTCCATTCACTTTCTTGGCTTCTCTGTTGACTTATATTGAGTTTGCCATTCACAAAAACCCATAACTCTTTTTCATACCAAATGTTGTCTCTCTCCCCTTTTCTATCCTGTACTTTTGCTGTAGATTTTTAAAAGCTAGACAATTCTAGTTTTATCTTATTATGTTAAAACTATTGCTCAAGCCTGTCCAAGTCATTTTGTACCTTAACTTTTTCATCCAATGTATTAGTGGTCTCTCCCAGCTTTTTGACATCTATATATCCCATACACATCTCTTTCTATTTTCTTAAATCTTGAAAAGGATCCAAGTTGTATTTTTTTAGAATTTTGAAAACCATTTAATGCCCCAATGCTTCTTAATGAGAATGGCTGTAATTTTTCTCTTTCTGGGCTGGAAGTGAGAGAACTACAGAGTAAAAATATTCATAGATAGATCTAACCCTGTGAGCAGTTTCATGGAAAGGGGATTGGATTTGACCCAGTTGGTGGGATAAAATTACTATAAACACGCAGGACTGAAATTGTAGTGATCAAACTTGGACTTGGGAGAAGATAAGGGAGAAGAAAATTAATCTTCTTCCCTTCCCAGAAGGGAAATTATGGGTGTGAAAACTTGTCAAACTTTTTCATTTGAAATATTTTGGAACTTATTTTAAAAATTTTAATTTAATTTAAATTTTAAACTGAAATAAAAAGAAACAAATGGAACCCTGAGATTACCCTGTCATAATTAGGAAATTTTGTGGGAAGAGTTCCTGTACTTACTTGGTAAGTGAACAAAGGAGCCACCTGTGAGTAGTCATTATTTGTAATGCAATTTGTAATGCAAAATGGAGCTTTAGATCCCTGAAGAATGGTGTATCCTACTAAGATTGTCCTATGTCTATCTGCATCCTTGCTGCCAAAAAGCAGTGGAACTTCTTATGTTACTATTATAAAATCCTTTCTAAATATCACAAACACCAAATTCAAGCCTGGCTTTTCTTTGTTTATTTGGGGCTGGCCTGTCTTAAGTCACAATTCCCAAGGATCATTGCTAGCTCTGCAGATCTTTGAGGCAATGCCAGAACTTTTAAGGAAAAGAGAAAGGATGGGAAAACCCAGCTTTAGGGATTGTTCAAGGCATACTCCATTGTGCCCCTATCAGGGAGTGAAGTTTTCCCAGTCATGTCCCATATAATTAGATACTCTCTTGGCCACTAAATTCAAGAATTTAGCTTCTAGGAAACTGAAGGTACAGTCTCAGTGAAAGCTTCTCCTATATTTGAAAGACACTAACAGAATGCCCCAGAAAATACTACACTAGACCTGCATCTGTATCTACAACTCTACTCCCTACCAAAATCTACCTATTTGAATCCTGGAAAGGATTGAAGACTTGTGTTATCTTTCCATAGTTACCACATAATGGTATAGAGTCTTTTAGCTGGAGAATCTCAAAGAAGTTTCTGGTTTTCTAAATAGCTTCAAAATACTTACTGTTGTGGTAAAAGACAGCTTCCACTTTAGGTCCAATTCCTGGAAATGCCCTCGCAATTTGTCTGGGATAATTTCTGTCCATTGATTGATTCCTCTCATCATATCTGAGCAAAGAAATCAAGAAGAAATGCTTCATCATAAAACTGGATAGTAGTCAATTTTCTAGATTTGAATCCTTACACTGAGAGGTATTTGCTAGGTATGTGACTACAGACTGATCATATCTTTTTGACCCTCAATTTCTTCATCTATAAACTAGAAGTGACATTCATGCACAATATTTTCATAGGATTATTGCAAATTAAATATTTGTGAATGAGAACCAATACAAACATGAGCTCCTACATCATTTCTTCAGAGATTTGTCTCAAATGGACATGATACTTTCTTTTCTGCTTTTGTGGCTGTCTTCTTATAATTATCGGATTAATAATTATCTAGTCATTTCACTAGAGAAGAGAATTCTCTCCTTTTGTATCCATCATTGGAATACTTTTCTTTCAAGGAAACTTTGGATATATTTCCTCATATTCAAGAGAAAGGAGAGAGGAAAACAGTTGGGAATGGAAGAAGAATGTGTACCCTATTTTTCCTATTGAACCATGCTTCTTCTCTCCCTTCTTCCCTTACCAACTCAGAGGATACAAAGCTCACTAAATGCCAGAATTGGCATTAAATGAGTTATCACTCTGTAAGAATCTCCAGTTAATAACAGTATTTGCTCTAATAGCTGGATTTCTTTGTCCAAGTTCAGACTGTTGCCTACTAAGTTTCTTGTCTTTACAACAATTATAAAACTATTCTCCTCACTCATAGGTTGTCTTGCCTAGTTAACTTCTCCTTTTATAGGACTGGAATATTGAAGGAGAAGCCCCCAACTCCACACCAATTCTGCCTTTCCATCCTTAAGGCAAAGATATTAAAAAAATAATCTCACCTCCAGTAATTATTTTCTACAAAGAAATAGGTTTTCCCAGTAAAGGGGTTATGAACAGCTGCATCAACTTTTTTCACATAGCTTGGGAAGCCCAAAGAATGAATGTTTCTTGGATATTGTGTTAGTAGAGTATTTCCTCTGATCACCCAGTACTTGTTGTCTGTGAAGGAAAAAATAACTTTATTTTAAAATAGTTTTCTTCTTTGCCCAAGATCCAAATGGGACTTTTAATGAAAGAATAACAACCCTTCAGTAACTTTCCAACAATCTAATCCATAAATCCCACCCAAAATCATTTCCATTTTTCCATAATAATGAATAGCTTGAAGAAATTTAAGAGTGAGGAGGGTAGCATGTGCAATTAAAAAAAAAAAAAAACAGTTCCTATATGATGTCTGATTTTTTAAAGGTCTTATATTTTCAGTCTTATATTCAAGCTTCATTCACTTGCTGGGCTACATAAATATTGTATATAAGTCATATTAAAAGCAAAACTGAAATTATCTTTTTTTAATAAATAGGTTGGAAAGTATAAATATATATATATTTTTGACCTATAAATGCACTGAGAATTAAGAAACCTATTTGAATTTACAAGAGTGTTCTTGATCAAAGTAAGTTATCCTTAATAATGAATTATTTTCCATTAATATGACCATTTTACTTTTCATACATTATCTTTATTTTTTAAATAATCTTATATTAGATAGCAGAATCCGCTTTATTTGGGATCTTCAAGTATGGAAGGGACAATTGATTACTTCATAGCTAGATGAGTTGGACTGAATGTCTGTTAAAAATCCTTTCCAATTGTATGATTATGATTTTGTGTTAAAATGTGATCTAAGTATTAGGGCTGTTCTGGGTGCTAGCTCACAGCAGAAAAGTCACTGTCCTAAACAGTTTGTATATTCAAAAGATATATCAGTTAAGAATACCATGCAGAATAAAAGCTATTAATATTCCTTTAACATTGAATTCCTTTAAGTGTATTCACAGTCAAAAATAATGAGAGAAAAAATTTAAATATATGTAGTCACCTTTAAAAAGAAAAACTTGATCCTTAGATTCTATTTCATAGGCAGCCTGAATGCCAGATGGTAAGGATGGCCAGAATGAGGAAAGCAAATCAGCCCTCACTTCTGGGTTCTGAGGCTGTGTCTGCCATAAAAACCTGATAGGAAAGACAATGCAAAGACAGAAAAATTAGTTCATTCTATATTCAAAAGATTGAATTCTGGTGTCAAGAAAATCTGAGTTCAATCTGGTCTCAGACACTTACTTTGTGACCCAAGAAAAGTCACTTAACTTCTGTCTGCCTCTGTTTCCTCAACTATACGATAGAAATAACAATTTTATATACTTTCTGTGGTTATTGTGAGCATCCAATGGGATAACATTTGTACAGTGCTTAGCATATCATAGGTACTTGAAAAAATGTTCCTTTCCATCCTTCTGGGGAGATTGCAGCAGCAGCAGCTCCCATTTATTTCATCCTTTGATATTGTACCATGACTTGTAAATAGCCCTATGATTCTCTACAGGCTTCTCAAAAAACTAAAGATGTGCTTACTGTTGACTAACCACCAAAGTGCATATATTTCCTTCCATTCCTATACTGGTTAAAGCTTCTTTTGTGCTTCTTCATACTCTGTATATTTGTGTCCAAGAACACAATTGTTTTAGACACTGATATTCATGACCATAAGGGTCAGTCTAGTGTAATTCCATAAGGGTCAGTCTAGTGTAATTCTTTTGGCAGTGCCTGAATTCTTTCAACAGCATGGAATCAGACTAATTCTTGACTAGGGCAAAAATGATGAATGGAAGCATCATTATGTTGGCCCTTGTCATTGGACTTCTAATGGATATTGCCTAGGTTTAATATAGGAGACTTAGATTCTAATGTTGGCCCAGCCATATATATAACATTAATCAAATATAAGCGTGTTTCCTCATCTTTCAAAAGGACATGATAATACTTGTCCCACCTAATTCACAGAGTTTAAAGGATAAAATAGAATAATAGGTGTGGAAAAATAAAATGTACTAGATAAGTATTTGAGGACAGTGATGGTAAGGATGATGGCCCAATGGTAAAAGTTCTTTCTAGTTTCCAACTTTATTGTCAAAAAATAAATCTGCTTTTGTTCCTATGAAACACAAGCCCAAAACCTTTCCCCCTTGCCTCTTTTGAATAGCATTGAATATTTTTTTCATGCTTTAAAAGCAAGCTTTCTTCTTATGTTATACAGATCTCATCTCATCTAATGTTAAAACATCTAGTCCACTTAACTAAAAAGAAAGTCAGTTAAAGTGATTATCATTAGATGAAGCAATCAACCAATTAACATTACAAATTACAACCTGGTAAAAGAATAAGGTTTACTGGATTCAGAATTAGAAGAATTGGCTTTAAATCTAGCCAATACCACCTATTGCCAGTAAGTTCATAGCAGTCAGCTCATCACTATAAGCTTCAGTTTTCTTATTTGTAAAATTAAAGGGTCAGTCAACACAATTTATTAAAAATCTACTGCATAACAGGTATTAAACTAAGCATTAGGAATATCTAAGTCTAAATATCTAAATATCTAAAAATAGTCTTTGTTTTCTAGGAACTTACAATCTAAGGGGGAAGACAAGGAGCTAACAATTATATATAAATAAGCTGTATACAAGAACAAGCTATATATAGGGTTGGGCTAAGTAATAAGAACTAATTTTTCTATAGCACTTGAAGATTTTCAAAGAGAATTACAGGTATTATCTCATTTGAGACCAACAACAACCTTATGAGGCAAGTGCTATCATTGTATTAATTTTACAGAGGAGATAACTGAATTTGAGAGAGGTTAAAACTTGTCCATAATACTGTTAGGTGTCTGTTGCAGGCTTGAATCTAGGACTCCAACCCCTGAACTGTGCAAATAGTTATAATTTTATAATTCTAAAGTCCTGCAAGTTCATTTCAAAAGCTGACTTACCTGTCTTTAAAAAAAATTATTTTCCCTCGGAGTGTAGTAATGGCATCAAATGTCATGAAGGAGCCACAGACGTTTGGCTTTGTGGTGGGTTTGGAAGGTAATTCTGGTGACCTAGAAGGACGATTCACTGGACCCCCTGAAGAAACAAGTCCCAGATATATTTGAAAAATTTTGTATGCTACCATATAAGGAAAACCATAGTATGAAACCTATGGGATTCTTTTAAAACACAACACATTTTCTTGAGCAATAATGAAATGGAAATGACTATTCTATCTCTGAAACAAATTAATTGATTGGTGGTTTTTTATTATAGCTTTTTATTTACAAGATATATGAATGGATAATTTTTTAGCATTGACAATTATAAAACCTGATTGGTGTTATTTCAAAAAAAAATATTACTTGACATGATTTTATGTAATAGTTTCTACTGGCTACATAAAAAGGAAGCCCTATTTTCATTTACTTTATCTCAATTTTTCTGAATTTTTTTGTAACTTTTCCAGTGAAATTACTTCTCTGTTTGGCACTTTTCAAAATGGAAAATTAGTTTGATGAAGTAGGAAATGTACTGGTCTGGGACATAGGAACCCTAGGTTCTAGACCTGAAACATCCCACTAGTTGACAGGATGACTTTCATAAAGTCAATTCACCTCTCTAGGCCTTCTTTTATAAAATCAGAGGGCTGGACTAGGTGATTACTAATCTTGTGATTCCATGACCTTTTTCCCTCATGTTCACTAGAGATATTAGATGATGTTATGGTGCCTACCATAGAGGGACTGAATGCCTTTGATATCATCCTGAGAAAGGTGGAATTGCCTGGGGTCAATGCCTTTGTAGGTGGGATACATTAAAGCTTGTGGATCCCTGGAATGATCAAGACCTAGTGAATGGCCAAATTCATGAGCAGCAACAAGGAACAAGCTGTATCCTGAAAAAGAAACAGTACAGGCAAAAATCAATGACATTCATAGGCAAGTATTAATAAAAGATACAGTTATACAAATAAAATGGATCTAGAAACATAGCACAACTTTGAGGATCTTCTATTACAGTTACCTAGTGCAAATGACCAGTGATCTATCTAAATTATCTTCCTTCAACCTTTCTGCTCTCCAGGCTCCATTCAGCTACTTCAGGAGCTCCCATACCAGAAGTCAGCAAGGAGGAAGCTGAAAAGGGAGGAATTGGATGCAAGAAGGAGAGGAGGCAAGTTTTTATGTTTTATTTAGGTTTGTGGATTTTGAAAAGTAAACATCTCTTATAATAAAAGTTTTTCTAGCTAGTAAAAATATTACAAAAACTTTTCTAGCCTGTAAAAATATTACTATTCCTTATTCCTAGATATTCTTTCTTCCATGTTTTTTTTTTTTTTTTTTGTGACACTACTTTTTTCTAATTTCTCTCCCAGATATTCTCTCTTCCTTGTTTTGTTTTGTTTTGGTTTGGTTTTGTGACATCATTTTCTTCTTATTCTCTTCCTATATATCTGTCCACTTTTCAGTCTCAATTGCTGAGGCATCATCTAATCCTGACTCCTCTGTTGGGGATACTCCAGAGCTCTGTTCTGGGTCTTCTTTCTCTTTATGCTCTCTTAGTGAGATCATGTTCTATTTCATTTTTAGCCTTTTATCTTTTGAGTCTAGTACAGTGTCTGGCTTATTATAGATATTCATTAAATGCTTGTGAAAGAAAAAGAGGATAGAGGTAGACTATCCTCTCAGAAATGTGAAGAAAGGAGAAATGTATGGCTAAAAAAGAAAGAGAATATTTTGAAATACAAATTGGATAATTTTGATTACATTAAATGTAGAAGTTTCTGCACAAACAAAACCAATGCAGGCATGCTTAGAAGAGAAGCATAAATCTGGAGGAAATTTTTACAACCAATGTTTCTGATAAAGGCCTCATTTCTAAAATATATAGAGAATTGGCTCAAATTTAGAAGAATACCGATTATTCCCCAATTGATAAATGTGTCAAAGGATATGAATAGACTATGTTTAGATAAAGAAATTAAAGCCATTCTAGAAGCTGGAAGATGAATGGATGTCCATCAATTGGAGAATGGTTGGGTAAATTATGGTATATGAATGTTATGGAATATTATTGTTCTGTAAGAAATGACCAACAGGAGAAATACAGAGAGGCTTGGAGAGACTTACATCAACTGATGCTAAGTGAAACGAGCAGAACCAGAAGATCATTATACACTTCAACAATGATACTGTACGAGGATGTATTCTGATGGAAGTGGATATCTTCAACATAGAGAAGAGCTAATCCAATTCCAATTGATTAATGATGGACAGAATCAGCTACATCCAGAAAAGGAACACTGGGAAATGAGTGTAAACTGTTATTTTTACCTTCTTAATCCAATTCTTCCTGTGCAACAAGAAATTTGGTGCTACACACATATATTGTATCTAGAATATATTGTAATATATTTAACATGTATAAGACTGCCTGCCATCTGGGGGAGGGGGTTGGGGGAGGAAGGAAAAAAATCTGAACAGAAGTAAGTGCACGGGATAATGTTGTAAAAAATTACCCATGCATATGTACTGTCAAAAAAAAGTTATAATTATAAAATAAAATAAAAATTAAATTAAAAAAAAAGAAATTAAAGCCATTTCTAGTCTTATGAAAAATGCTCTAAATCATTATTGATTAGAGAAATGCAAATTAAGACAACTTTGAGGTACTTCTTCACACCTCTCAAATTGGCTAAGATGATAGGAAAAGATAATGATGAATATTGGAGGGGCTATGAGAACACTGGGACCCTAATGCATTGTTGATGAAGTTGCAAAATGATCTAATTGCTATGAAGAGCAATTAGGAACTGTGACCAAAGGGCTATCAAACTATGCATACTCTTTGACCTAGCACTATCTCTATTGGGTCTGTATCCCAAAGAAATCATAAAAAAAGGAAAAGAACCCACATGTTCCAAAATGTTTGTAGCAGCCCTTTTTGTAATGTTAAGGAACAGAAAACTGAGCAGATGCTCGTAAGTTGGAGACTGTCTGAATAAGTTATTTTATATGAATGTTATGGAATATTATTGCTCTATAAGAAATGATCAGCAGGCAGATTTCAGAAAAGCTTGGAAAGACATGAACTGATGCTGAGGGGAGTGAGCAGAATCAGCACAACATTGTACACAGCAACAAGAAGATTATATGTTGATCAACTGTAATGGACTTGACTCTCTTCAACAATGAGTTGAACCAAGGCAATTCCAATAGACTTGGGATAGAAAGTGACATCTGCATCCAGAGAGAGAGCTATGGAGACTTAATGCAGAACAAAGTATTTTTACTTTGTTGTTGTTATTGTTGTTTGCTTTTTTTTCTTTCTTTCTTGTGTTTTTTTCTCTTTTGATCTGAAGTTTCTTGCATAACAAGACAAATATGGAAAATGTTTAGAAGCATTGCACATGTTCAATCTATATCAGATTGCTTGCTGTTTTGGAAAGGGGGAAAGGGAGGAAGGATGGAAAAAAATTTGGAACACAAGGTTTTAACAAAGGTGAATACTATTTTTGCATGTATTTGGAAAAATAAAATATTATTGGAAAAAATAAAGACCTGAGGCAGGATGTAAAAAGAAAAAAAAAAAAAGGAAGAGAAAATAACCAGCAAGGAAGGAAGCAGGGAAGAAAGGGAGAAAGGAACTTGAATCTGAGTTCTTTGGTATCATTTGTAGAACAGATACAATAAGAGAAATTTTTTTTCACCCTACCATTTGTGCCTACTGTCCAGCCTTCATCCTCATCAAAGTGAGCATCTCCTCCAATACCAGGACCAGGAGCATAGGCGTGAGCCAAGGTGCCATGGCTGCCATCAAAAGGATAAAAGTCACCATGATCTTAGAAGAAAGAAATACAAAAATGAGCTCTTCTCTTCATATTATCAGCTATACTGAGAATTATCTGGATAAAGTAAGTATTATATCTTAAGAGCTATTTTACCTCTAGATGCAAAAGATATCATTATATCTGCTTCTCCTGCATAAATCCTTTTGAATGTCAAGGGGGTTACATTGCTCCATACTTCAAAAGCTTTCTTGATGGCATAATCCACCTCAGCTTTGGAAATGTCAGGAGTATAATTCTTTATTCTTTATTTTTAAAAATGAGAAAAACAATGAAAGTTATTGGTTGATATTGAAATAGAATACCTCATTCTTTTACCATTGGGGCAGGCAATAAGGCATTTGCTAGCAATAAATTTTATAGATAATTGAAGTTTTGTTTCCTTTAGCTATTTTAAAAGGAAATTTTTTTAATGCAATATGCTTCCCAAGGACTTTCCTCATAATCTCAGTTATTAGCACTTAGTGCCTTTTGAAATGAATCTGTATTTCTTTATTGTACATTATATTGTTACTGACCTGTATATATGACTAATCTCCCTAATAAAAGTTAAACTTCATGAACAAGGGATTAATTCTTTCTTTTTATTTCCCTCATCTAGTCTATTACACCATAAATGCTTAATATCTTTTTAAAGATTATTCTTTTTTGTTTTCAGTTCCAAATTGTCTTTTTCCTTTCTGCCTCTCCTCTAGTCACAGAGAAGCTAAGCAATGTTTCATGTTTGAATCTCCCTGACCCCATTTTTTGGGATTTTCTTGTCAAAGATACTGGAATGAGTTGCCATTTCCTTCTCTAGCTCATTTTACAGATAAGGAGACAGAAAGCAAACAGGGTTAAGTGACTTGCTCAGGGTCACAGAACTTAATGAATGTTAGTTGACTTTACCCAACTTCTTATTCTGGCTCAATCACTGACAATTAATATAAAATTGCACTATAATCACCATGCCTCTATTATATTGGGTCATTGGGTAGGCAGGAATATTGACTTGTTAACAATGGTCCATACAGTTCTTCTTGAATAGTTCTTTATACAATTTATCCCCTTGATTTCAGGCAATTATTCCTTCCTTTTTTCAGCAAATACTGATAGAGCAATTGCTATGTGGAAGACACTGTACTTAGAGACCCTGTCCTCATGGAGCTTCCATTCTCTAATGGGAGAACATTGGCTTAGGATTCAGAGGACCTTCATTCAAATTATGGCTCTTCCATGAGCCTCTTCAAATAATTTCCTTTCTCAGTCTTCTCATTTATAAACTGAGAGGATTTGACTTGATGATCTCTGAGGTCCTAAACACCCTAATAATAATTTCTCTCAAATCTTAAGTGTGTTTATTTTATTTACAAAAATTATTCTGAAAACATCTATAGGTTTCATTTCACTGCCCCCTCTCAAAAAATTAAACTCCTGTCTTAGGAAGTGAGAGAAAACTAGAAGGAAGTTAAGTAAGGCCTTGAAAGAAGTATAGGAGAAAGATAAAAAGAAATGAAGTATTAAACACAGGGAAGAGAGTAAGAAAAGGCATGAGGAGAACATTTTGGAACAGTATTCAAGAAGAGTAACAATTTGGTTTCAGTGTAGAATGTATAAAGTAGGGGTAATGGAAGACAAGATTAAAAAGAAAATAGGCAGCTAGGTGACATAGTGGATGGAGCATCAGTCCTGAAGCCAGGAGAACTTAGTTACAAATCCAACCTCAGGCACTCAGTAGTTGTATGATCCTGGGCAAGTCACAACTCCAATTGCCTCTAAAAATAAGTTAATGATAAGAAAAGCTCAATGATAATTTTAAAGCAAGAAAATAGAGCAAGAAAGGTCCTGCAAAATTACCTAATTCAAGCACTCATTAATAGATAAGGAAAATGTGGTTGAGAAAGATGTCATAATTTGTTTAAGATACACAGATGATGAGCCTTAAATATCAGGATTAGGGTTTTAAAAGACAATAGGAAGCCCACTGCAGATCTGAACAAAAAGGTGACAAGATCAGAGGATTGCTTTAGGACAATTCAGTTAATAAACAGTGTAATGATAGATAGCAGTAATGATAGGAGGGGAGGAGACAAGTTAGGAACAGATTTCAATAATTCAGAGGAAAGAAAAACAAGGGCCTGAACTGGAATAAATTAAGAACAGGTGGGGCTCTAGGAAAACACACTGATAAAGAGCTGTCTCTAATGACTAGTCAGTCATTATTTACAACATAATTTGTAGTGGAATTTGGGGGCCCTTCCTTCTTTATCATTATAACAATATACTTCTGGACTGAACTAGGTTGGTGGCAGCTAGAATAAATAGTATATAATAGGGATGAGATATTAGAAGAGACAGCATTAAGGTTTGGTGGTTAACTGGAAATCAGAGGCAAAGGAAAACTAAAAGTAGAACTATAGAGTCTGAGCCTTTGTAACTGAGAAAATTGTGGCGGAATAAAAAAGAATAGATTAGAGGGAGAGACAAAGTTGATGAATTTGGGTTAACACAAATCCAATTGATATACAGAAGATAGTTAGAAAGTAATTCTGGAGAGAAATGAGGATTGATAGATATTTTGATTGAAGAGCCATATGACTAGAGGCAGATTGAAATAAAAGGAGAGGATACAATAATGAAAGGAGAAAAAATTCAGGTGCTTCAAAGAGGGGTAGATCTGAAGTCAGAAAGATTTGAGTTCAAATCTAGTCTTAGCTATATACTAGCTGTGTGACTCTAGGAAAAACATTTCACCTCTCTTAAAAAACCTCACCTTTCTCATCCATAAAATATGGATAATAATAGCACTCACCTTGCTTGGTTGTTGTGAAGATCAAATAAGATAATAATTATGAAGTATTTGACACATAGTAAGCATTTTATAAATCTTATTATTATTATTGTCAAAACAATGAACATTAGGAAAGAGGAAGGACATAGAAAAGTGAATGATGGAACTAGAGAAAGAGCCATTAGCAAAAATAAGATCCAGAATCAGAGAATTTCAGAGTTAGAAAAGATCTCTGGAGCCATATAGTCCATTACAAATTTGTTAAGTCCTATTTAACCTTCATTTGGTGTCCTATGATAAGAAAAAAAAATCACTGTTTTCTAGACAATCTGATACACTTTTGGACAGCTCCAACTATTAGAAAAGTTGTCCTCAATTTATTTCTTGAAACTTCTACCCAATGGAGTAAAATATCTCTCTGACTAATCTCTCTGTCATGTGCTAGACCTTCATATTCTTGAGAACAACTATTGTGCTCTTCATAAGTTCTATTAATCCATCCTCCTAGAACATGAAGTTGAATTTCTACACCATTCTGATTGTTCTCTACTGCATATTAATATCCTTTTCCAAATGTGGTAGTGATATATTAAATATTTTTGACCAAGGTAGAATATAAGTAGAACTATTACTTCTTTATTCCTGTATGTTCTTCTTCTTCTCTTAAAACAGTGTAAAATTGGACAAAATTCCACATCATATATTTGACTCATCTAAAGTTCACAGTTCCATTAAAACCCCAAATCTTTACAAAGTGCTGTCTATTAATGAATCTCTCATCTTCTGCCAAATTGCTTTTTTTGTAAAATTTCATATGTATCCTCATAGTGATCATCTTCCTAAATGTGTCTGAACATTCTAGTCTGTCAAGAACTTTCTGAAATCTTCCTCTATCACCCATTGAACTATTTCTCCCAGCCTTGTGTCATCTACTCTTTTTACAAGTATGATATCTATTCCTTTATCCAAGTTATTGGTTTAAAAAAATTCTATAGCATAGGTTAAGCAGATATTGCTGGACCATTCTACTATGGCCATCCTTTTAGGTCAATATAAAATCAGTAATGACTACTCTTTGAGCCTGATAACTCAGCTATAACTCAGTAAATTATTCTCTCATCTTAGCCCACGTCTCTACATCTTTTACATAAATATAACACAGGAGACATTATTAAATGGCTTTTCTAAAATTTTGGGAAACTTGCTGAATGATCCTGAACAAGTCACTTATTCCTGTTTTCTTTAGTTTCCTTACCTGTAACCTTACCTGCCACCAAAAAACCCCAAGTGAGATCATGAAGAGTCAGACATGATTAACAAATGACCAAACAATAAGAGTCAACAGACTCAAAATTTTGTACTATAGGGATCATAACCCCTGATCATGACCTTTAGTATTTGAGCTTTAGGAAATTAATTTGGTCAAACAAAGGATATTTTCAATCTCAGATTTAAAACTTTAAGAATTTGTAGCTCTGTGTCCTAAAATGTGGATGGTTCCATTATTTTCAGATAAGCCAAGTGTTAGTATGCATTAAAATATGTTACCTGTAGGTAAGATCATATTTCTTCCATTTTGGTCGATTTGGAAATACACTAAACTCATGCACATCAGGAACTCCACATCGAGGTTTGTGCATCACTTCTAAAGTTGCTGAATCCAATATACCTGTCACGTTTATTCCAAAGAACTCTTGCATTTCCTCAATCTTCTGCTCAAAAGGATTATTGCCTTTTACTTTGTTCAAATGTGTTACTTGCATTCTTAAGCCATAAAAATTTTCAAGATAAGTCTAAAAAAAAGCAAGAAACATAAGAAAAAATTATCCCCCACTGTAAACTTCTTTCAGCTCTCATTTAATCAACATAGGGAAATTAAAAGAATTGGTTCAAAATTAAGTAAACAGAAGCAAGAAAATAATATTCACAAATACATCAATGCAAATGAAAAGGACAAGTGAATAAAATTGAGCACAGTGTAAATTTTATCAACTAATCTTGGTCCAGAAGAAGAGATGAGGAAATATACTTCCTTCCCTCCCTCTCTCATTTCCAGAGGTCAAGACTATGGGTGCAGAGTATCAAATAAACTCTCAGATGTGGCCATTATGTTGGTTAGTTTTGCTAAATTGTTTTTTTTTCTTTCCTGCATCTCTTTCTTTTTAATTCTTTCTTACAAGGGATGGTTTTCTTGGTAAGTGAGAAGGAAGTGATACATTAGGAAATTACTTTTTCATCTATGAACATATGGCTGAGAGAAGTTGACAGTAGGACCTTTGATCCATCCTTGCCATCTTAAAACCACAGAATGGTGAACTATAGGACAAAACCTAATACCCAGTTTCTCTTTTCTGGGGAAGTAGGGACATGGTAGAATAGAGTTCTCAGTGTGTGGTGGGGAACTCTTGATGTGGGAACTTGTTCAATCTCAACAATTGTACTATAATTTGTAATCTTTAAGAATTGTTTGGAACACCGACAGATTAAGTCACTTGTCCCTGGTTCCATGGATTATATGTCAGAAAGGAGAACCTGACCCTATTCTTTCTGAATCTAAGAAATAGTCATGCATAGTCTTCATTATTATTAACATGGCTAGAAACTTTGTACTGACTATGGTAATCTCACTTGGATTGTGGTGGTTTCCTTGTACTAAATTATCACTCCTCCAATCTTGATTATGTTTTGATTCTGTTATGCTTCCTCTGCTGCTTATGCATCCTTTTAGAACAATATTTCATCTGAAACTTCAAAGAAATTTAAATTCACATGAAAAAGATAGACATCCAAACATGTTCCTTACTCTGTAACCTTAAGAAGAAAATACACAAATTTTTTTTTAAATATATTCCCATTGATTCTAGCATCTCTCCATTTCCTCTGGCAGTAAGACAAATAGAGGAAAGAGTTAAGGTTATTCCATCCAAACAGCAAAGAGAAAACAGTTGGAAGTGGGATGGATCTGGATTATCCAGATGGTTTGCCAGTATTGAGGGGGCTGATGTGCCAAAGATGAATATAAATATTGTAGGTGAAAATATATCTCCATGTATTATCACATCTCCAATTCATGATTGCATTTTCCCCCTTTTTTCAAAATATACAAATTAGGAATATAATTTCCTCTTTATCCCCAGCTCAAAATGCTACTTCAAAACCAATACTTTTTAGCTTAAAAAATTCCTTTTAGCTTAAAAAAATTGGCAAAGGAAATTATATATACAAAACAGACTTGAAGTGGTAATCTCTAGTTTCCTAACCAGATTTAGTGAATTTTCCACTATTATTCCATGCTATTTGTAAATGAATGTTTTTCAAAATAAAATTAGCAAATCAACATTAATTGAGAATCTATTATAACTGAATATTTATTAAACACCTATATTGGACAATAAAGCCATTGACCAATTTTCCTCCAAAGCACTAAACACAAAGAATACATAAGGGGAAGCTAATTGATGCCGTGAATAGAATACCAGCTCTGAAGTCAATAGGACCTGAGTTCAAATGTGGCCTCAGACACTCAACATGTCCAAGCTATGTGACCCTGGGCAAGTCACTTAACCCCAATTGCCTCAGCAAAAAAAAAAAAAAAAAAAAATACATATAATTCTTTATTCAATGCAGTGAAAAAACTTACCTGTGCAAATGAGAGCTCATTGATTGCTGACAAAGAAGAGATAGAAGCATATACAACCAATATTAGCAGAAAGAGCTTCATTCTGCCTTTTAGCTGAAGCCAGGTCACCCTCTTCCTTTTCCATGCAAGATTCTCCAATGGTCCCTCTTTATATATACTTGGACTGGCTTTGTTAACCTCACTAGGGTGACTCATTGTTCATATCATCCTTTGATTTGTCACCAGAGCATGTAAGCACATGTGTAACTCTTTTCCAGGACAAGGAAGAGACCCATAAGTATCCTCTAAGATAAACATAAGAGACCTACAAGTCAAATAGTTTTTAAGTTCTAACCTTTGCTAGTCAGATAAGAAGTTTTCTTGAATTTTCAAATATGGCATTAGTATTAGCTTTCTGGTTTCTGTGCAATTACAAAACATTAATTACATTCTGATGCCTTGCACAGAGTAGCTTCTTCTAAGTCCCAACTACAATCCCATCTTGTACTGGAAGCTTCCCCAATGCATCACAATTCTAGTGCTTTCTCTCTGTTAATTATTTCCTATTTATCCTGACTATAGCTTGAAAGAGAGGGAAGAAGAAAAGAGAGAAAGAAAAAGAAAGAGACAGATACTCAGACACAGAGACAGATATGATAGACAGATGTGTGTATATGTGCATCTAATTTTGTTCTGTTTTTATTTGCATGCTGTCCCTCCTTCCTTTAAATCCAATTCACTTGCATGTCATGGCATCACCTCCCTGATGCCACGGTCTTCTTCAAGAACAAAGGACAAACAATAAAAACAAGCTCCCTGAGGACAAGGACTTGCCTCTTTTTGTATCACTAGCACTTAGCACAGTGCCAGGTACATAGTGGACTCTTAATAAATGTTTATTGATTAGTTGATTGAGAATAAATACTTCATAAATGATTGTTAATTTTAAATTCCCTAGCACAATCAGTCAATAAAATGAGCTGAGGAAGGTAAGGGCAAACCACTGAGGTAACTCCCAAAAGAATTACCAAGAGTCAGATATGAGTGAATACAACTGAAAACAAGAGAAAAGTCAGTTAACAATGCTAACAATTAGATGGATAAAGACAACTTAGAACTTCGTTCATATGCTGGAGTCTCTGTATGTATATTGCTTCAGAAGCATAAAAATTAGAGCTGAAAAGGGTCTCAGAGATCATTTAATTTCTACATTTTACAGTGAATGATCATTGGATCATAGATATTGAACTAGAAGTCCTTGGAGACCCCTTTATTGTAGACAAAGAAACCAAGTCTGAAAAGGGAAATCACTCATCCCAAGCTATATATTCAGGGTCTGAGGCACTGTTTGAATCCACCTGACACCCAGTCCAGCACTCTATCCATTACGACCAGCTTTTGAGGTCCAAGATTGTAATTTGCTCAAAGATTGCAAAGATAGTAGTGACAGAATTAAAAAATGTTCATTCAGATGCCTTCAGGCAAAATCCAGTACCTTTTTTTTTTTTTTTTCTCCCATGGCATTACACTACAAAGACATAGCTGTCTATATACTGCTATAATTTTGCCTATGCCTCAACATCTTTATCCAGGAAATGTCTGCCCGGCTCCATCCTGTCCGCACAATTGGAGAACTGGAAAGGACGTTAGAGGATCTTTGTTCAATTCTTCCATTTTTCATATGAGAAAACTGAAGCCCAAAGGAATAAAATTTCTTCACTCAGCTAATAAATGGCAAAACCTGTGTTTCCTCTCTTTATTCCGACATTTTGCCTTCTTTTGGTGGCTAAAGAAATAGAATCATTAGAACAAAGTTCAAAGTTTATCTGTCATATATATAATCTAACTCTTGAAAACCTGGATTTGAGGAATATATGGACATACAAAATCAATAGGGAAAGGTTAATTATGTTGTCATATCTCCAATTATTTTTACCTGAAATTATTATTGTCTGATTCTGCCATCATATATAGAGAGAACTGTTTCTATGGCTGAGATATGTTAGAACTTTATTCTTGAAAATAGATAGTTGCTGAAACACTCAAGGTCATTCAAGGACAAGGGGAGAGGAGTTGGAAGCCCTGGGCAAAGGTGTGGGGCAAGTAAAGTTACTCTCTGTTGTTTTTTGTTTTTTTGTTTTTTTTTTTCCTCCCACCTCCTCAACATGTCAGGGACCCAGCGGCAGTCCTGTTCTTGCAAGGTTCACTCCTGCCCAGGCTCTTTTACATTTTTGATGAGGGCCTTAAAGACCAAGAAAAAAACCTATAAAGCCTTAAAAATAATATTGAGGTACCAGGCAAATATATTGGGAGAGGCAAAAGAAAAAACTGTTAGATTTGGAGTTGAAGAATCATAGAATCTCACAATTTGAGAGTTGGAAAGGATCTACTCAAACATGTACAAAAGGATTCAGAGGACCTGGTCTCAAATTCCAGCCTTGCCACTTCCTACTTCTTTTCTGCGCTTCTGTTTCCTTATCTGTAAAAATAATGGAAGTGAAGTTCTCTAACAGCTCTAAATTTATTACATTGATATGAGGCAAGGGCACTACTTACTACCCTATCTAATCACAAAATAGAGAATTAAAGGAGCAAAGGCTTTCAGAACTGAGCATTACACATCAAAAGGGAGTGCCACAAAACAGGTAACTGGATTTCCTTCCCACAAGCTCCTTCTCTACGTAAAAATCATCCCATAAGGTTAGCTAGAGAGAGAGGGGGAAACTATATTTTCATAAATAAACATGGTACAAAAACAAGAAGGAATATACATAAAAAATTAATCATGTTTCATATTAGTCCAGCCAAACTTTTACTTACTTTTCATTCTCATTGCTTCCCTAAATGGAAACTTAAAAAACTAAAGTGACTTTTCCCAGGTCCCATAACTAATAAGAAACAGATTTAGGATTCTTAAGTTTTCTAACTCCATGCTACCATATCTCATTCACTGATTTTCTTCCATTAAGTCTCACTGACTATCATGGGGGAGACAGAGATCATCACCTTTAAGAGGTCCATCATCTTGCGCTAGCATCTTGCATACTACTGTGAGCATCACCTGTTTAGGCAAGTTGATTATTGTACCTCAGCCTTAGTTTTCCCATCCATAAAATAAGAAAGTTGGTCTAGGGAACTCTACCTCTAGGTCAGTGATCAAATGTGTAATGTCATATAAAGACTCTAAAGCTAGGGACATCTTGCCCTGAAAAGAACAGCACATTTATTCATACTTTCTGAGAAGAGACAAAACAGAAAACAAATTAAGTCAAAGGCTCCCATTTGGCCTACCAGGTCATAGGTGATAAGGGTTTCCTCTTTACAGTCAGCTCCTGGGTCTGAGAGCACTAACAATGCCCTTCCTGAGTCACAGGCCAGGACATTCCACTGTGTTTAATTGTCAATACTTCCTGTAAACACCTGGAGTATTCATTCAAATGTATCACTGGACCAGGTAAATGCCACAATTATATAATATAATCAGTGTATAAAATACACTGGTGATAGTGGTGGTGGTGAGGGTGGTAGATAGGACAATCTCTAATGCAGTCATCTGATATAACATTTCACTAAATAATAACCTGCTTAAAATATAATAAAGATAATTTAAATAAACAGATAATAAATAAATATATTTATTTATTAAAATGTAATTATTTAATATGTTAAATAAAATTTTTAAATTGATAATTTAAATAAATTAAAATGTAAAATATAATTTAAAAAAAAACACCTAGTTGTGGTATTAAAGGGAACTCCAAAAGAGAGAAAGGCATTTCAAATGCAAAGAAATCTGTTTCAATTGATGGAATTCCAGGTGCGAGGGCTTAGTAGTTGGGAAAGCTCCTACTCAGGGACTCCAGAGGGAGAGAAGGTTCAGGGAAAATGTGGTAACTATCTTCAAGTATTTAAAAGGTTGTCATGTAGTGGAAAGACTAGATTTATAACCTACCTGTTACTCAACTAGGTAGGCTGTAGTCGGGATGGCTTGATTTCAAATCCAATCTCAAGTGCTTAGTAACTATGTCTCAATTCCCTCAATTATAAAATGAGGATCTTAATAGAACCTCCCTTTTTAGGGTCATTGTAAGGATCAAGTGGACATTTTTATAATGTCCTTAGCACAGTACCTGACACATAGTAGGCAATTAATAAATGTTTGTTCACTTTCCCTTTCCCCAATCATCCCCAGAGAATAGAACTATAAGCAAAGGATGAAAATCTTATGGAAGTAGATTTATGTTTGATGTGAAGAAAAATTTCCTAGTAATTAGAGCTCTCCCAAATGCAGTAGGATGTCTCCAAAAATAGTGAGTTTCTCTAGCAATGGGGTCTTCTTTGGAGTTGGATGAGAATTTGTCAGTGATGTGATGAAAAATGATGAAAGCACTTTGTCAGGTGCGGGTCAAGTAGAAAGGCCTCATATCCTATGATTCTGGGAACTCATATCATGCAGGCAGCCACTTACACATTTTTCTTGGAAGTCCAGCCCTCCCTTAAACCAGAATGTAACTTATATAAAGTGAATCACATGAGGAGGGTCCAGAAAGAGGAAGAGGAGGTAGAAGAGCCCTCTGGAATCAGGGACCATGTCTTAGGACATAAACCATAAAAGTTGGAGGGTTAGTCAGATAAGAGAACTGATGACCAGAAAAGTTTCATTTTTACTGAAAATTAGAGCTGGAAGATACCTCAGAGTTCATCTAATCTTAAACACTCATTTTATAGAAGAGGAAAGTTGAGGCTCAGAGAGCATGTGACCCAAGATAATAGAAAGCAGGGTTATGATTTGGACCCAGTTTCTCTTATGTCAAATACAAAGCTCCTCCACCAGAATTAAATTACTCCAAATCACACTGTCTGACCTCATGTAACAACATCCATCAATTAGTTCTAGTTCTGCTTTTTGAAACTAAAGAGAACAGAAAATGAGGGGGTGAAAAGTATCAATGAAAGTTGTAGAAAAAGCAGGAACATCTCAGTATAGAATGTGTAATATTCACCTTAACTAAGACAAGAGAAGCAAGAAGCTAATTCTTTGTAATATCATATAAGGAAGTTTCTTCTTTTTATTACAATCTCTACCCCCCCTCAAAAAAAAAAAAAAAAAATAAAAAAAAAAAAACTACAAATCTCATTCATGCTCTCATGTGAACAAAAAAAGCGCTGGGATTTTCCAACCTAGTGCAGCAATGAGACTATCTATTTTTTAGAAAGGGAGAAAGACTTCCTTCCTTCCTTGTTCTTAATATTAAAGCTATCAAGGGATGAATAAACTTTGTGAAGAAACATGAATCACCATCTGGTGAGACATAAGTGGAATAGGAATCGCATGCTGGACTTAGACCTAAAGAGTCCTGGTTTTGAATCTATTCTCTAGTGTAACTATGTAACACTGGATAAAACATTTTATTTCTGAGTCTCAGTCTCTTCACCTGATAATGGAGATACTAGTACTAGTATCTCTCTCTCTAACACTCAGAGTATTATAAAGTTTGAGTGAAATAACACAAGTAATGTTTTTGCAAATCTCAAAGCTTAACTGAATACTTCCTATAATCAACCTCTATTTTCCCTTCTGTAAAATAAGGATATTATTCTTTATGCTATTCATTTCACAGGATTATAATGAATATATATTATGAATATATAATTATAATATGTAGTATGCATTATGTATAATGTGCATATTATATATAATGGATATATAATTCCCTTCTAAACAAAAACTATACATAACATATAATATACTTACTATGCCATATATAAATAATACACAAAACCATATAACTATATGACTATATACATGAATTTTGTTTATTTAGAATTTTCCTTATAAATACAAAATTTTCTATAGTATAATTACAAGGCAAGAATGTTTGTATTTTAATTTACATGACAACAATGAATAATTATATGTACACTGAGGGTAGTTTAAAGGCTCAAAGATGCTGAGTCAGAAAGGAGCTTAAGACTTTATTTTCCCAGTAAGGGCATGGAAGCCTAGGGAACTTAGGTGATTTCCCAAATTTACACAGGTCATAAGTATTGGAGGGCAATTGGAACCAAGTCTAACTTCAGTCATGGTTTTTTTTTTTTTTCCCCATTATACCATATTGCTTCATTATGGTCAAATGAGTCCTCCTGGATTTTGTCCATGTTTTTCTTCCCAATTAGAATGCCCTCTTGTCTATTCAGCCTTTCTCCTTTTTCTCTACTTGGCAAATTTCACTCATCTTTCTATGACTAGTTCACATTCCATCCCTTCCATGAAACACTCCTCAGCTCCTATACTTCATGAGGATCTCTCCCTTCTCTAATATCATGGAGCATGAACCAATCATAAAATTCATTTTTGGCATTTAAGTCATAGTGATATCCAACTTTTGTGTATTCAACGATTGAGTTCTACAAACCTATTTTAAGTATCTATATTGAACCAGGCTCTGAGCTAAGCACTAGAGATAAAAAAAGGAAAAGCAGAAGCTTACATGGTATGGCAGCTTAGGTAGAGCAGTAGATAGAGTTTAATCTGGCCTCAGACATTTCCTAGCTGTGTAACCCTGGGCTAGTCATTTAATCCTGTTAACCTCCGTTTCCTCATCTGTAAAATTAACTGGAGAAGAAATGGCAAACAACTCCAATGTCTTTATCAAGAAAGCCCCAAAGAATCGGTCCATTGAACAGAAATAAAGGTCTTTTCCTTCCTTTTCCTTCCTGAGTTTGCCTTATTTGATCAGGGTGAGGTCCTAATCTAGATTTCTTTCAATACTGAGAAGAAGGTGGGGTGGAAAGGGAGAAGTTTGAAATTAGGAAAGGCCTTGTGTAGGTGGATCTATGCCTCAAAGGGTGCTAAGAATTCTATGGGTTAGAATTTAGAATGTAATCATTCCAAAAATATGTTGCCCATTTACACAAAGGCATAAGGTTGGCAGATGGAATGTCATGTTGTTGTAGTACCTCTTATCAGTGTTGAAAAAAATCTAGATTAGGGCCTCACCCTAATCAATTAAAGCAAAGTAAAGAATACCAAAGCATTTATTAATACATCCAGACAGCACAAATTGGTGGACCTGACCTTTGTTTTAATCTCTGTGCTCCTTTTTATAGACTAGAGAAATGTTATTTCTATATAACAGAAAGATAATCTTGATTGGCCCATTTTTCAAATGAGGATATGGGGTTAGGGTCATTTCTGAGTGGTTCGCATAATTTCTGAGAAGGTGAAAGTAGGGTTGCTTCAATATCAATAATAGGGCTGGGAGATGGAATGTCACTTAAAGGGAACAACTGTCTAGCCAGTTTGACCAGAACAAGAAGAGCAGGAAGAAGAGGAACATAAAATCAGGTTGGAAAGGCAGATGGAAGGAAAGGTAATAAGCATTATTAATATATAATATTAATATAATAATATATTATAATTATTATTATATTATATTAACATATAATATTAATATAATAATATATTATAATTATTATATTATATATTATATTAATATAATAATATATATTATTAATATAGGCTTATTACTAACATAATTACTAGAATATTACTATGTTCCAGCCACCGTACTAAGTATTTTTTCAGATATTATCTCATTTGATCTTCACAACAACCTTGAAGATCAGTGTTAGTATTATCTCCATTTAACAGTTGAGGGAACCAAGGTAGACAGGGGTTGAATAACTTGCCAGTTCTACATCACCTAGGCTCACAACCTAGAAGTCATCCAAAATTCCTTCCTTTTGTCCCACTACATTCCATCTGTTTCAAGGTTCTTTCAATTTTACCTTGATAATATTTCTCATATATTCCCCCTTCTCTCCTCTGTGCCTTGGAGACTAGCACCTTGGAACAGTCCCTCATTTCTTCACTCTGGACATTTACAATAGCCTATTGGTTGATTTTTCTATTTCATCTTTTCCCACTCAAGTATATCTTCCATTCAATTGTCAAACTAATTTTCCTAAAGCATATGTGTGACCATGTCAACTCCTAACTAATAAACTTCAGTGGCTCCAGTACCAAATATAAAATTCTCTTTGGGATATTTAAAGGCCTTTATAAATTGCAGTCTTCTTATACCCTTCTCCCATCTCTTTCCCCCCCACAGTACTCAGATCTAGAGATCTTCTTCTTCTGAACCTTGTACAAGACATTCCCGTCTCCCATGGTTCTGAGCATTTTCTCTGGTTGTCTCCCATGTGTAGAATGCTTCCCACGTCATCTCTGTCCACTGGCTTTTCCAACTTCCTTCAAGTTCTAGCCAAAATCTTATGTTCTATAAAAAAGTATTTCCAGATGCCCCTTTGTGCTAGTGTCCACCCTCTGTTGATTCCCATGAATATTATAGATTGGTAAGATAGATTGTGTTATCCTACAAAACTGTTATTTCCATGGTTGTTTGCAGGTTCTCTCCTCCCATTAGACTTTGGGCTCCTTGACAGCTATCTGTCTTTTGCATTTCTTTGCATTCTTAGTGCTGTGCCTGAGCATTGAAATGATTGGCTGATTGATTGGTAACAGTGGCAAGACTGGGACTAGAACACAGGGATCTTTCCCATTATGTGATCATGTGATCATTACTGCTAGAGGTAATAATAATGAAAATGACTCATATTTATGTAATCCTTTATAGTTTACAAAGAGTTTTCCTCACAACCATCCTATAAAATAGCTAACACTAATGGCAGGGATAGAAATATAGTAGACCTTTGTTTATATTACATTCTCTATTAACAAAACTCCCTGCAGCAGACTTAGAGGGTTAGCTAGAACTCCAAGGGGTTGTGTGTGACTTTCCCAATTTACATAGCCATTATGAGTTAGAAGAAGGAATTGGAATTAGCTTCAAGGATTTTTCTACTATGCCACACTGCCTCACAGCACAAATGTTGCCATTTTCTTTTATATATAAGGAAATTGAGACTTTAGTAAAATGACTTGCATTTAGTCATATATTAATAAATAACAGAGCAGTGAATGAAGCCCAAGTCTAATGGCCCATATCCCTTCCCTTTCTAAATTACTTCATAAGCTACAGGTTTCAACAACATCCAGGAATAATCTAATTCAGGGTTCCTGATAACAATATGATGTTTAGGACTGCAAGTAGAACTCAAAGGTTCATGAGCAATAAGTAAGCTCCAGAGTGATAGATTTCATACTGTATTGATATTTCTGAAGTAGTGTGCCTTCTCATAGGAATCATAGTAGGTCTTGGAAATCCCCACAAGAAGAACAAATTGATGAAATGCCAAAAAGTAATAAAATCTCTAAGTGGGGATCAAGATAAAAGGATCCCAATTGTGTTCTGTTGTATTCTTGAGAAATGCTTCCCATCTGCCTTTTTTGGAAGAAAAGAGTGTAAAGAACAGGAAGAGACATAGCTGGAATGATTTTAATTAACTTTGGATATGAATAATTACATCTTGATTCTAAGCAATGACAGAACTGTTGTAGTTTTACTTAAGTAAGCAAAATAGATAACAATGCATATCTTTTAAAAAAAGCTACCTATTGTGTATTCTGTTTGAACAGATGTTTCTTAACTATATTTAATTACTTGTACTTTATATCATCTTTATGTTGCTTTGTCTCTATTATATATTATCTATATTTTTTGATTTTTTTGTTCATTTTTTTTACAAAAAAATTATGCATAGGTAATTTTTCAGCATTGACAATTGCAAAACCTTTTGTTCCAACTTTTCCCCTCTTTCCCCCCACCCCTTCCCCCAGATGGGAGGTTGACCCATACATGTTAAATAGGTTAAAGTATAAGATAAATACAATATATGTATACATGTCCAAACAGTTATTTTGCTGTACAAAAAGAATCGGACTTTGAAACACTATACAATTATCCTGTGAAGGAAATAAAAAATGTAGATGGACAAAATTATTATCTATATTTTTGAAGTAAATTTTTACTTACTATGAATTTGTTTTTTCTATATTTCTATATATTCTTGTACCTTATTAATGTAGCAATTATTTTCTTTTTTTGCTTTTCTGTAAAGGAAAACAAAAAAAAACCTATAGAAAAAATAGAATTGAGTTTGTATTCATATATATTATTTCTCTGTGCTTCTCCTTTGCATTAAATTTTAAAAAATCTGTTAGCTAGCTAACATATCTTGGAGTTGTTATTTCCATAAATTCCACAACTCAGAAATTAGGTTGAGCACTAGCATGTGGAGGTTAGATCAGACCAATGTCATTAATTGACAGCTCCTAAATGTCTCCTTAGTTGATGAGACCAATTTTTTTTTGAGACTTTTTCTTTTCTTGCCCATCAACCCTCTCCCCTCATTTGCTTTTTATAACTGTACATACAGAAATTTGGGGATATTATTGGTTATATGTTCAAGGTAAGAACATTTGGCCTATTTCTTTTCTTCTTCACTATAAATTATGTGGCAGCCCTGCATTGAGGGACCATGTCCTACAAATTGTGATGATGTTTTGATTGAGAAAATCCAAAGTCTGAGGAGTAGTATTGTAAAATTTACATTTTAGTATTTCAAAGCAATATTTCCCTTTTCATTGAGGTGAGACAGCCTGGTGCAATGGATAAAGGGCTAGCTGGGAAGGGGGGTCAGGAAGACCTGATTTCAGATCCCAACTTTCATGTAACCTGGCTGTGTCACTTAAGCATTCTGTCCCAGATGCCTCTCTCAAACTATCATATAATTTAACAAAGTACTTATAATGGGTAAATACCCTAATGTATAGTATAGGAAGTTGCACTAACACTGAAAAAATCACAAGTCCAGTTTAAAAAAACTTAGAATCCTGACCAGTATTGGCAATTTAAAAAAAAATCAATAGAAGTGGAAGGGAAAATAAATACGAATGATCTACAAGTTTAGTTTTCTTAAGAAGGGCATTCAGTGGCTTTTTATGAAAGCTATTCTATATAGATGTCACTCAGACCAATTCTAATTACTTGGTTAGTATTTTGGGCATAGCACTGTCCTATCTCTCTTTAAGGCACCCTGGACATCATTAGGAGAATCCAGAGGACTCCAGACAAAACTGCATCTATCAAAGTGTCCTACTTCCTCCTCCATCCCCAGATCCCATCTGCAGCCTTCCTGAAAATGTTCCTTTTGCCTTTCCCCCTTTTACTCACACCCTAAACTCCTTACTAGCCCTGTGTCAAAGAGAACCCGGAATCCCCTCTCCACTCCAGCTCTGAGCTGTTCTTGTAAGGGTAGATACCTTATTTTAGCACAATAACTACCATTCTTGCCATCAGTAAGAACCCTTCTTCCTTCTTGTCCCTTCCATCTACCTGGTAGCTGGACTCATGTGTTGCCTTCCTCAGTTAGACTGTCTCCTTTTTTCTATTTGTTATCTATCACCTAGATTTTTCACAGTGCTGGGTGCAAAGGAAATGTTGGCTGAATACTTTTTATTCATTAATTAATACACTTCCTCTTTGGATAATTTCAATAGTGTCCCATTGCTTTTCAGTTGGCAGCTGGCTTACTGGAGTGCTTCAAACACCTACACATCAACTATTACATTAGACACTCCCATCTTTTACACAGCAATGGAATTTTGTAACATTCCCTTTAGGGTTTTTGTTTGTTTGTTTGTTTTTGTTTTTGTTTTTTTGTTTTGTTTTGTTTTGTTTGTTTGTTTGTTTTTTGCTGAGGCAATTGGGATTAAATGACTTGCCCAAGATCCTTTTTTTCTTTGTATGCAAGCCACTTGGGCACCTAGACTTTTGACCAACTATGATTCTGAGTTGAATAAAGGGAAAAAAATCCTAGGAGTATCTGCACATAAGAGGGAAAGGTTTCTAGGTCTGTTATTCTTAATTAAGATCTCAATTCTAATGCTAGAAGACAGATCAGAGTTCACCTTTTTTTTATTTTACAGATAAGGCTCAGAGAAATTATATCTTTCCCAAGGGCTAATGGGTAAATGCTAGAGTGATGGGCTAAGTGATAGATAATATTAGATGACCAAGTGGATAAAGCACTAGGCTTGGTATCTAACAATTATTAGCTGTGTGACTTGGGGCAAGTTTCTTAATCCCAGTTTGCCTCAGTTTCTTCATCTGTAAAATGAGGATATCAATCATAGCACTTACTCCAAGGATTGTTGTGAGGAACAAATGAGATAATAATTGTAAAGTGCTTATACACAGTGCCTGGTACATAATGTGTGCTATGAACTTGTTAGCTATTATTATTAAAGTGTCGGAGGGAGATTTGAACCCCTGAATTTTGACTATGTAAGTAACTGTCATCTCTCAGATGCTCAAGAGCTATTTATAAAGGTAGGAACAAAAAAAATTAATATAGTTGAAGATTTACCCTTTTAGGATTAGTAATTACATAATCTTCCCTTTGGGAATCAGAGAGCACAGAAGAAAAAAAAAAGTCTCTTTCTTCCAAGATTTTGAGTTGTGTTCATTTGGTTTCAAGGAAAAAGCTGACTCCACAACTAGCCCACTTATTTCTTCTTATTGCAAAGAATTTATGGGTCATCATTTCAATTCCTGGGAAATTCCAGGTGGTAGAAGGGGCTCACATAGAGACTATGACACATAGGAAGTAGGAGAATCCCCCAAATTCCACCCAAAGTGAGGATAGAGACAAATTCTTCCCCTTTGTTAGATTTATAATCTTAGCCACTTTGGACAAAATGCGAAGGTATACAAATTGACTGGTCCTTGGTGAATCAATCCAAACATTCTTATAAGGTTGGTACCAAGAAGTAAAATTAACTTCCCATTCCAGTATTTTCAGGGGAAAGCCCACTACATGGTATTCCGTATTTCTGTATATTTTAATTACTCCAGTGTTTTCCTATGGGAGAGAACCACAGTCAGCAAATAACATTACAGATTCAAACCTTTTATTATCATTGGCACTCAAGGAGTACCACTTGGTTAGTCTCTGACACAGTGCATGTCAATTTTTTCCTGTTACTCAACAGAAGTCTAACACTTTCAGTAGTATGGCCAATTCCTCCACCACACTACCTACCAAACAGGAATCAACAGGAGACAAATTTTCTTCCCTTTCCTGCATTTCTTTTTTGTCTGATGTTTTGCTTATCCCTAATGGGGGTTGAGCAACCCAAAAGATGAAAAAACCATGAATATTAAGGGAGATCTTCTGGAAACTCATTCCTGGAATAGCAACCATGGCCCAAACATCAGAGTAACAACAGCTTTCCAGAATGACAAAACCAAACTGAAGCAATGTTTGCCATTGTGGCGCCACTCTTTTTTCTAAGAGTTTCAAGAATTGTTATGGTTTCTATCTTATTTTTGCCTAGTCTCCAAAATGACATATGTAGATGTGTGATTTGGGGCAAAAGAATAATTTCCAAGTTTAGTCAAGAGGAAATTCTATAGACCTTCACATCTGGGACTAACTAACCATCATTGCAACATTACACTTAGATCTCATGATCTGGATTAGGTTAGATTGGGGGGGGGGCAAAAGGGTTGGTGAAGGATGAAAGAATTATTCTATATGAATAAAACAGTTAGGTTTGGAATAAAAAAGTTCAAATCCTTTTACAGATACTGACTCATAGTTGTGTGACTCTTGGCAAACCACTTAACTTCTCAGCCTCAGTTGCCTCATTCATAAAATGAAAACTATAATAGTCTCTACTTAACAGGGTTATCATGAGGATCAAATGAATATTATGCAAAACTTTGGAAATATTAAAGTAACATTAAAATGCTAAATAGTTTTTATTAATAGAACTTTAGTTCAAATGGAATGTCATCCATTGTTTCTGTCGCAGATTTTCCTATATATCTTGGACACCAATTTTCTGCCTGAAGCATTGCTATTTTTTCAGCTACATAGGGACCAACAAGGTAGAATTATCATAGGGTCATAGATTTTGAATTATTAGGGACCTTAGTGATTATTTGATCTAACTCATTTTATAGATGAGGAATCAGAACCCTAGGGTATTGATGTGGCTTGCCCAAGATCACAGAGGTAGAAGGTGGTAGACTTAAGTCCAAATCCAGATCCTCTAATTCAAAATGCAAAATTTTTTTTCACTTTACTACAGATTCATGGATTCACAATTACATTCAATCCAAGAATCACTCAACAAATTAAACTTTAATTAAACACAATAAATTTATTAAACAATTAATAAATTAAAATTTTATTAAGTTTGAACATTTTAAAACACTTATTTTATGCAAAACACTTTGCTAGGCACTGAGATGAAAAGCATAGGAATCTGTTTCTGTGTTTCTGTTTCCCCCAGCATGTAGTTAGTCACAGAGTACTGACTGGTCTTCTTTCCTACCACTTCCTGTATTTGTCACCTTCTTTCCTTTCTCAATACTGCTACCCAAGTACAAGACTTCATCAGTTCACTTCTAAATTATTATAATGTCTTCTACAAGCAGGGCCAATATGACATTTCCGAAAAGAGTACTAGACTGGGATCTCGGAAACCTGGGTTTTCTTTCTGGATCTATCACTATTTAGTGAGCAATTTCATTTCCCTTACCTTTATTTTAATTACCTATAAAAATAATAGTGTCAGACAGAGATCTTTGTGATTCCTTGCAGTTGTAATGTCATTTACTCTGACACTCACAGGTCTCTCTTATTCTCATCTCTCTTCCTCCTCTTCCATTTTTCTTACATAATACTGCCACATTCATTGCTTCAAAATGCTGCCTTGCATATATCATCTCTGCTCACAAAACTTTAATTGCTTTCTGAGACCTAATGATAAAAGATAAAAACTGAATTGCTCAAACTTGAGAATTAATACTTAGTTGGGATCAAAGACTTGTATTTTATTCTGGACTCTATCATTATTTACTTGAACAATGGATCTCTGTCCTCATCTGAAAATGAGAGATTGGGTTGTATGAATCAAAATGTTCATTTCAGCTTCTGATACCAAACCCACAATCAGTAGAGTCAGTATATGACTTGGTATGACTCTAATTTATATTTCCAACCTTATTTCCTATTTACTAACTGAACCTCCTAATGGAACTCCTTTTTCTTCCAAATAGGTTTTTGGCTGTTTTCCCATTTAGAATTCCCTCTTTTCTCCTCCTCTAAATTTTTCTCTTCCTACAAAGTTCAATATAGGTTCTATGTCCTCCATGAAGCCTTCTTTAATAACTGTACATACTTACTCAACAACTATAGAGATTAGGATTTCTATCACTGATTTGGCAACTAGCAAAACATACTGTACAGTGGGAATTGGGGTCCTTCAATCTCATGCATCACATACAATTTCCAAGAGATAGAATACAAGGAAGCTGTAGTTAAATGCATTATTTTCAGCCTTGAATTCAGGAGGACCGGAGTTCAAATATGGTCTCAGACACTTAACACTTCCTAGCTGTGTGACCCTGGACAAGTCTCTTAACCCCAGCCTCAAAAAAAAATGCATTATTTTGTTCTTGGGCAGTAATATGAATTCATGTAATATGAATGTTTACTAAAAAAGACTTAGTGGGTTGATTATACATAGATTTAATGTAAATTAATCCTTAGTTGAGGAATAATCTGGCAGAAAGGGGTCAAGAGTTAGTCTCAGAGCCAGGAGGATCTAGGCTAAAGACTTGATTGTGACACATACTATGTGACTTCAGGCAAGTCATTTAATTTCTCAATTACCTCAAGTAACTCTAAACAATTCCATAAGACTGAAATTTCAGAACAAGTGCAAGTCTGCATTTTTAAAAGGAGTTTCCTCATAAAGTTCCCAAAATCATTGAAATTGTGGATTTGATGCAAAATAAATACCACCACTGTCTCTTCCCCCCACCCCACTCCAAAAAAAACACAAGTCCTGAGATAAAGCATGCATCTCTATGATATTCCTGACACTGACACTCACCCACTAAAAGTTCCTTGTTGGAATAAGAGAGAAGTTTGCAAAGAGACATTCTACAAATATACAAAGGTTTCATTCTCCAAGGCTGAGATCCTACTTAAGAGATCAAATAGCCTAAAAGAAACAGTTTGGATACAATGGAAAGTGCTTTGGAGTCAGATGGCCCAAGTTTGATTAATATGCATTTTAACTTGCACAGAGTTAAGGGAAATTTGTTTTGGCATAGGAAATTTGAAAGGCTGCTGAACCTTGTATTCCTATAAAAGAAATAACTTGGACAAGTACATCCTTCATTGAACTGTTAAAGTGATGATCTTAAAGTAACTATATCATACTTTACTCAATAATCCAGTGGTGATGTATTACATCCAGGAACAAACGTAAATTATAAGTATCAAAAATGAAAATAATAGGAATAACTAGATGGCATAGTGGATAGTGGACACTGGCCCTGAAGTCAGGAGGACCTGAGTCCAAATCTGGCCTCAGACTTTATTAGCAGTGTGACACTGGGCAAGTCACCTAGCCCTGTTTAATCATTATTAATTAAACAAATGTATATTACAGTAACCTTTGAGACACCTAACAGATTGGCTAATAAGACAGAAAAGGAAAATTACAAATTTTAGAGGGAATGTGGAAAAATAGGGACACAAACTGATCTCATCATTATGTTGAAAGGGTTATCAAGTTGTACATATTCTTTGACCTAGAAATACCATTATCATTCCTGTATTCCAAAGAGTCCAAAGAAAAAAGGACAAAAATATTTATAGCAACTCTTTTTAAAGTAGCAAAGAACTGGAAATTGAAGGAATTCCCATCAATTATGAAATGGCTGAACAAGTTATAGTATGATTGTGAAGGAATACTATAGTATTATAAGAAAAGATAAGTTAAAAGCCATTGTAAGGATGATCAACTGTGAGAGACTTAGCTACTCCAATTAAGACAATTCTAAAGGAATCTGATAAAATGTTATCTATTTTCAGAGAAATAATTCTGATAAATTCTGAGTAAAGACTGAAACATTTTTTTTCATTTTTTCCCTATAGAGCTAATATGGAAATGTTACATTACTTCATTTGCATAATTGATATTATATTGCCTACTTTTTCAAAGGATGGGGAAAAGGAAAAAAAGGAAAAAAATTGATTTCACATTTTAAAAGTAAATAAATGTAAAAGAAATAAAAAGAGATTATTGCAGTAGCATACATACATACATACATATATACATACATACATCTCTATATTTTGCCATTGGACCCAATTGAATCTGAAGGATAGAGTGAGGTTAGAGATCTTCCATAGTCCTTCTCCACTAAAACCACTTCATTGATAAGTCATGATATCATCTTCCTGATGTCATGGTCTTCAAGATGAAGTATAAACAATTATGAAGTATAAACAATATATATATATATATATACATATATATATATACACATACATATGTGTATGTATATGTGTGTGTCTGTGTGTGTATAAAATTTATAGTTTAGGGAAAGGATCAAACTGTTAAGATCACTGAAGATCTTTGGTTCACCACCATTTACTTATAACAGTATTGCAAAAGAACTGACCCCTTCCTCCAAAAAGATCATTTCACCTAAAATCCTAAAATAATATTGCTGTGGAACTAATAATTTATGTTACTTGGGGAATAATTATATTATTTTAATCTTGAAGAATTTTAGCTTTACAAGAGCAAATGGGAATATACAATAAAAATAGTTTATATCTTATGATGCTGTAATCCCATCACTAGAGTCATACTCCAAGGAGGTTAGCTATAGGAAGAAAAAACTGAACCATGGAAAAATATTCATTAAAGGTCTATTTTTTACAGTAGAAAGTAGAAAACAAACCATGTGACCCAGAGATTAGGAAATAGCTGGTGCTATAGGAATAACTGGAATATTATTATACTATATAGACTGAAAAGCATGAAGAATTCAGAGAAATATGGAGAGAAGCCATGATTCAGAACAAAAACTACAGTCATAAAAATCAACACAGCATAAAATAACAACAAACTTTATTTCTTCTTTTCAATTCTAGTTCCCCTAGAAGAAATAAAGTTTGCTGTCCTGTAACTGAAAATCTCTTGGAGATTGTGAACTTTAGAAACTTAGAGAGAGTGAGTCCAGGCTGAGACTTGTGAGTAGAATTGAGTAATCAGATTTGGGTTGAAATAGTGATAGGATGATGAGAACAGAAAGAATTATCTATATCACAAGTTAAACATGGAATTCTATACTGTGCACAAGTCCAGGATAAGGATTTATGGCACAGAGTTGGAACTATGGGCCTGGTGACATCCATATTACCTTATTGGTATATTAAGTACTCACACCTTCATATATCCTTGATGTTAAAATATTGCATTTAGCTTCTCCACCATATTCTTTTGGAGAAGAAAGAAGAAGAAGATGATAGAAAGGGGGGCAGAGCCAAGATGGCAGAGAAGATACACGCGAATTTGTAAGCTCCCTTCTTCCCTCATTACCAAGTAGTTAAATCAGCCTCAAAAATAATGCTGGACTGATAAAAACCACAAGGATTAGAAGCACAATTTAGCAGCTGAAGAGAATCTGGAATTTCAACAGAAAAAGTCTGTTCCAAGGGGAGGAAAAAAAAAAAAAAGGCCAGTGTGAACACACTGTGCAGATTGGGCTGGGGAGAACTCTGTGATCAGAGAAGCCACTGAGATAGAGGAATCTGACACAGGCTATTAGCTCTTCTCTGCTTATAAAACAGCAGTTCAGAAGAGAAATCAAGCCACTTTAAAATATAAAGCCACCCCAATCCTAAAAGATCTCCTCATGGCTGTGAAGCCACCTTCTGCTGCCTGGGGCTTCTCCTTAGGGTAGTTAAGAGCCTGAACATGGGGACACAGCCTGAGGCAACATCTAATCCACATAGTGCAGGGCTCAGCCTGAGGCAGTGGAACTCTAGCAGCAGTGGAATCCCCAGAGAAGTGGAACCTTTGAAATAGGGACCACGGTTTCCAGGCATACACTTCCAGTTTGAGCACAGGGGCTTTTCACATCAGCTGCTGATATCCATGCCCCACAGGATACATTGGCTGGGGTTTGTGACTTCACTGTTCAGCCTTAAACCTCAGGGCAGTCGCTAGGCCACACAGCAGGGTCCTTCACTGGGCACTCCTCACAGTGCATCCGTGCTAAATACTTCTGAGGCATTTCCGGGGAGGGGGGAGGGGAACTCTCTCCCAGAGCTCTCTCTTAGCTCAGGCACAGGACCCACTGCATCCATCCGGTCTGGGAGGAAGCTGGTAAATAAATAAACAAATAAACTTCTTACCCCAAGGGCAGACCCCAACAGATTTTTAACAATGAGTAAGAAGCTGAAGAAAATGATTAATACCTTCTACACAGAGAAAGAGTGGGTATCCAACCCTGAGGAAGTTAACAGCAGAGAGCAGCAGATAACAGCCTAAAGGGGAATGATACCTGCCTCCCATCACATAACTCTCTCCTAGAAGAGATTATTAAAAAGTTAAGAGAGTTTGAAGAAAAATGGGGAAAGGAAAGAGAAGCTATGATAGAGAATAACAACATCCTAAAATTTGAATTGGAAAAAATAAAGAATTCACAGGAGGTGCAGGGAAACAAAATTTGTGAATTAGAAAAGGTTAAAAAATCACAGGAAAGTAGGATTTCTGAATTGGAAAAGATAAAAAAAGTCTTAAGAAAGTAGGATTTCTGAATTGGAAAAAGAAAATAACTCTAAAAAAATTTAGGGAAATGGGAAAAATTCAATAGAGCAAAATAATTCATTTAAAAACTCAATGGGCATATACAAAAAGAACTAAAAAATGTGAATAAAGAAAATACCTCATTAAAAATCAGGATAGAACAAATAGAAATGAATGATTCATTGAGAACCCAAGAATCAGTCAAACAAAACAAAACAAAACAAAACAAAAAAAAAAAAAATGAAAAGCTGGAGAATAACATCAAATACTTACTGGGAAAATCTATAGACCTGGAAAATAGATCTAGGAAAGATAATCTGAGGATCATTGGACTTCCCAAAAACTATGATCAAAAAAAGAGCCCAGACTCTGTTTTACAGGAAATCATCAAAGAGAACTGTCCAGAGATAATAGAAACAGAAGGGAAAATAGGCGTTGAAAAAAGAACTCCACAGAACATTGTGGCTATACTGCAGAACTATCAAACAAAGGAAAAAATATTGCAAGCAGCTAGAAAAAAACAATTCAAATATCAAGGTGCCACAAGGGTCACTCAAAATCTGGCTGCCTCCACATTAAAAGATCGAAGGGCCTGGAAACGGATATTCCAAAAGGCAAAAGATCAAGGATTGCAACCAAGAATAAACTACCCATGTAAGTTTAGCATTTTCTTCCATGGAAGAAGATGGTCATTTAATGAAAAAGAGGAATTCCATTTGTTTCTAAGAAAAAAACCAGATTTACACACACACAAAAATTGATCTACATCCACAAGACTGAAGAGAAGCAGAAAAAGGTAAAAAGAACTCTTGAGAACTGTATCTCTGTTGTGGACATACAGAAAGTCTGCATGGATAATTTGATTTTACTGATATAAAAAAAGGGGGAGTAGTAAAGGGAAGGGGGTAGTATCAGAAAAAGGGGAAGGAGTGATAAAAAGAGGGAAACTACATCCCAGGAAGAGGCATAGAAATCTGCCACATCTGAGGGAATTTAGAGAGGGGGAGAAACATTGTGTGAATCTTATTCTCATCAGAGTAGACTCAAAGAGTAAATAATTGACATATTTGTTTTTCAAAGAATTCTCTCTCATTTCATTAAAAGTGGGGAGAGGAAAAGGGAAAAGGAAAAGGGGAATAAGGGAAGGGTACAAGAAAAGGGAAGGGACTTAAAAGGAGGGGGGAGGGATACTAAAAAGGGAGGGCTGCACATCACAAGTGTGGTCTATAAATTAAATATTGGGGAAGGGGTTCAGGGGGGTCAAGGGAAAAAAAAGCGTAATCTGGGGATAATATGATGGCAGGAAATACAGAATTAGTAATTTTAACTGTAAATGTGAATGGGATGAACTCTCCCATCAAATGGAGACAGCAGACTGGATCAAAAGTCAGAACCCTACAATATGTTGTTTACAGGAAACACACTTAAAGCAGGGAGAGACATACAGAGTAAAAGTAAAAGGTTGGAGCAGAATCTATTATGCTTCAGGTAAAGACAAAAAAGTAGGGGTTGCCATCCTTACCTCAGATCAAGCAAAAGCAGAAATTGATCTAATTAAAAGAGATAAGGAAGGAAACTATATCCTGCTAAAAGGTAGCATAAACAATGAAGCCATATCAATACTAAACATAAATGCACCAAGTGGTATAACATCTAACTTTCTAAAGGAAAAGTTACAGAGTTGCAAGAAGAAATAGACAGTAAAACTAAAATAGTGGGAGATCTCAACCTTGCACTCTCAGATTTAGACAAATCAAACCACAAAATAAATAAGAAAGAAATTAAAAAGGTAAATAGAACATTAGAAAAACTAGGTATGATAGACCTTTGGAGAAAACTGAATGGTGATAGAAAGGAATATACTTTCTTCTCAGCAGTTCATGGAACCTATACAAAAATAGACCATATATTAGGACATAAAGATCTCAAAATTAAATGCAGGAAGACAGAAATAATAAATGCCTTCTTCTCAGATCACAATGCAATAAAAACTGCATTCAATAAGAAGTTAGGGATAAATAGACCAAAAAGTAATTGGAAACTGAATAATCTCATCTTAAAGAATGACTGGGTGAAACAGCAAATTATAGAAACAATTAATAATTTCACCCAAGATAATGACAATGATGAGACATCATACCAAAATCTGTGGGATGCAGCTAAAGCGGTAATAAGGGGAAATTCTATATCTTTAGAGGCTTATTTGAACAAAATAGAGAAAGAGAAGATCAATGAATTGGGCCTGCAACTTAAAAAGCTAGAAAAAGACCAAATTAAAAACCCCCAACCAAAAGTCAAACTTGAAATATTAATATTAAAAGGAGAAATCAATAATATTGAAAGTAAAAAAAAAAATTTGAATTAATAAATAAAACCAAGAGTTGGTTTTACAAAAAAGCCAATAAAATAAACCTTTGGTAAATCTGATCAGAAAAAGGAAAAAGGAAAATCAAATTGTTAGTCTTACAAATGAAAAGGGGGATCTTTCCACCAATGAAGAGGAAATTAGAGAAATAATGAGTTACTTTGCCCAACTTTATGCCAATAAATTTGATAAGTTAAGTGAAATGGATGACTTCCCCCAAAAATATAGGCTTCCTAGATTAACAGAGGAGGAGATAAATTGCTTGAATAGTCCCATTTCAGAAAAAGAAATAGAGCAAGCTATTAATCAACTCCCCAGGAAAAAATCCCCAGGACCAGATGGATTTACATGTGAATTCTACCAGACATTTAAAGAACAATTAGCCCCAATGTTATATAAACTATTTGAAAAAATAGGGGATGAAGGAGTCCTATGAAACTCCTTTTATGACACAGACATGGTACTGATACCTAAACCAGGTAGATCAAAAACTGAGAAAGAAAACTATAGACTAATTTCCTTAATGAATATTGATGCTAAAATCTTAAATAAGATATTAGCAAAAAGACTTCAGAAAATCATCCCCAGGATAATACACTATGATCAAGTAGGATTTATACCAGAAATGCAGTGCTGGTTTAATATTAGGAAAACTATTCGTATAATTGACCATATTAATAATCAAGTTAATAAAAGCCATATGATCATCTCAATAGATGCAGAAAAATCATTTGATAAAATCCAACATCCATTCCTACTAAAAACGCTTGAGAGTATAGGAATAAATGGGACTATTCCTTAGAATAATCAGGAGTATATATTTATGACCGTCAGTAAGCATAATATGTAATGGAGATAAACTGGAACCTTTCCCAGTAAGATCAGGAGTGAAACAAGGTTGCCCGCTATCACCATTACTATTCAATATTGTATTAGAAATGCTAGCCTTGACAATAAGAGTCAAGAAAGAGATTAAAGGAATAAGAGTAGGTAATGAGAAAATCAAACTGTCACTCTTTGCAGATGATATGATGGTATATTTAGAAAACCCCAGAGATTCTAATAAAAAGTTATTAGAAATAATTCACAACTTTAGCAAAGTTGCTGGATACAAAATAAATCCACATAAATCCTCAGCATTTTTATACATCACCAACAAAATGCAACAGCAAGAGATACAAAGAGAAATTCCATTCCAAACAAATGTTGAAAGTATAAAATATTTGAGAATCCATCTACCAAAGAAAAGTCAGGAATTATATGAGCAAAATTACAAAACACTTGCCACAAAAATAAAGTCAGATTTAAATAATTGGAAAGACATTTAGTGCTCTTGGATAGGCCAAGCGAATATAATAAAGATGACAATACTCCCCAAACTAATCTATTTATTTAGTGCTATACCAATCAGACTCCCAAGAAACTATTTTAATGACCTAGAAAAAATAACAACTAAATTCATATGGAAGAATAAAAGGTCAAAAATTTCAAGGGAACTAATGAAAAAAAAGTCAGATGAAGGTGGTCTAGGTGTACCTGATCTAAAGCTATATTATATAGCAGCAGTCACCAAAACCATTTGGTATTGGCTAAGAAATAGACCAGACAATCAGTGGAACAGATTAGGTACAAAGGACAAAAAAGGGTACATCTATAGCAATCTAGTGTTTGACAAACCCAAAGATACCAACATTTGGGATAAAAATTCATTATTTGAAAAAATTGTTGGGAAAACTGGAAATTAGTATGGCAGAAATTAGATATGGATCCACACTTAACACCATATACCAAGATAAGATCAAAATGGGTCCATGATTTAGGCATAAAGAATGAGATCATAAATAGATGAGAGGAACAGAGAATAGTCTACCTCTCAGACCTGTGGAGGAGGAAGGAATTTATGACCAGAGGAGAACTAGAGATCATTATCGATCACAAAATAGAAGATTTTGATTACATCAAACTAAAAAGTTTCTGTACAAACAATACTAATGCAAACAAGATTAGAAGGGAAGTAACAAATTGGGAAAATATTTTTACAGTTAAAAGTTCTGATAAAGGTCTCATTTCCAAAATATATAGAGAACTGACCCTAATTTATAAGAAATCAAGCCATTCTCCAATTGATAAATGGTCAAAGGATATGAACAGACAATTCTCAGATGATGAAATTGAAATTATATCCACTCATATGAAAGAGTGCTCCAAATCACTACTGATCAGAGAAATGCAAATTAAGACAACTCTGAGATGCCACTATACACCTGTCAGATTGGCTAAGATGACAGGAACAAATAATGATGAATGTTGGAGGGGATGTGGGAAAACTGGGACACTGATACATTGTTGGTGGAGCTATGAAAGAATCCAGCCATTCTGGAGAGCAATTTGGAACTATGTCCAAAAAGTTATCAAAACTGTGCATACCCTTTGATCCAGAAGTGCTGCTATTGGGCTTATATCCCAAAGAAATACTAAAGAGGGGAAAGGGACCTGTATGTGCCAAAATGTTTGTGGCAGCCCTTTTCGTAGTGGCTAGAAACTGGAAGATGAATGGATGTCCATCAATTGGAGAATGATTGGGTAAATTATGGTATATGAAGGTTATGGAATATTATTTCTCTGTAAGAAATGACCAGCAGGATGAATTCAGAAAGGTTTGGAAAGACTTACATGAACTGATGCTGAGTGAAATGAACAGAACCAGAAGATCGCTGTACATTTCAACAACAATGCTATATGAAGATATATTCTGATGGAAGTGGATATCTTCAACATAAAGAAGATCCAACTCACTTCCAGTTGATCAATGATGGACAGAAACAACTACACCCAGAGAAGGAACACTGGGAAGTGAATGTAAATTGTTAGCACTACTGTCTATCTACCCAGGTTACTTATACCTTCGGAATCTAATACTTAACATGCAACAAGAAAATTGGATTTACACACATATATTGTATCTAGGTTATACTTAACACATATAAAATGTATGGGATTGCCTGTCATCTAGGGAAGGGAGTAGAGGGAGGGAAGGGAAATTTTGGAAAAATGAATACAAGGGATAATGTTATAAAAAAAAATTACTCATGCATATATACTGTCAAAAATTCATAATTATAAAATTAAAAAAAATAAACTTAAAAAAAGATGATAGAAAGAAAGAAGAAAAATAAAAAGATAAAAGGAAGAAGGAAAGAAAGAAAGAAAAAAGAAAGAAAAAGAGAAAGGAGGAGGAGGAAGAGGAAGACTAAGAAAAGGAGAAAAAAGAAAAATAACAAGAAGACAAGGAAGAAAATAAGGAGGAGGGGAAGAGGAAGAAGATAAGGAGAAAAAGAAGGAGAAAAATTTTAAATGTAATTGTCAAAAAGCTAGAAATGTTAAACGTTCTTCCTTGGCCAGATATGCCAAATGCAGACATGGTTTACGTGATCTGCTCCTGTTTTGCTTTCGTTTATATCAATCAGAGTGGAACAGCTTACAGGACAAACTAGCAATGACTCCCTCAGATTCATCATACTTTTATTCATGACAGTCTGAAGGTAGTGCCCTAGAGCTACTATTAGATTCAGAATGTTTGTGGGACACACCTATGTTCTCAATTATCTACAAATCCTGCTTACTTAGAAATAACTCCAAATCCCAAGGTTTTCAAAGGGTTTCTTCATAAGAACTTTTGGAAGGGAGCTAAAATATGAAGAAAATATATTTGGCTATTAAGAAACTCTAAATTCTTCTCCCCTTAGTAAACCACTACTGAATTTCCTTTCCTCCACAAGTTTCTGAGAGTCTGAGCACCTCCTACCTAAAAACAGGATTGAGTTAGTAAATGATTTAAAAGAATAGTATGAAAACTAAAGTTGGGGCTAATAGAAGATGCTTTTATTATTTCCAGTATGGGAGTAAATAAGCATAGAAAGGAAGAATATTTGTTCCTTAAAACAAAATTGATCAATAGATTGTTTAGATTCAGAGAAACTGCTTGTAAAATTCCCTTAGTATATAGGAACTGGCCCTTATCTTAAAGATTTAGTCCAACCATCCTATTTTATGCGTTGGGAAGTTAGACTCATAAACATTAAATGATTTACCCAAATTTTATAAAGACTGTAAGATAAATATACCACAGAAAGTATTTGGATGATATTTGACAGATAATGAGAAAGAGAACTTAATTGTGATGAATGAAATACTTTAGACTGATGGAACTAAATTAGCTCTTTGAAGTCTGGTATTGGCATTTTTAATCATTGTTATTTTCAGAACCTATGTGCCTTCCACATGGTAAAGGCTTAATAAACATTTATTAAACAGATATGTATTCTTGCATTGCCTGCCCTTTCAAATAATACTTTAATGATGACTTAGCAATCATACATTTAAGGTTTCTGAAAAAACTGTATTGACATACTCCAAAATAGTCATTTAAAATTATATTTAAATTAGGCATTGGGAAGTGCCTAGATGATAGTTGTTTTAAAATAACTTTGATAATATATGGCATAGTGGAGAAATGGTCATCCATGTTTGGATTGAAGCCCTGCCATTCACATATGGAAACTTCTTAATGGAGGTTAAGTATGTTAAACAACTCTCTGAAATTATGTATTATAACTGTGAGGTATGGAAAGGCATCTAGAAAGAAGTTTCTATAGCAACAAAATGATGAAAACATTCTGCTTTTTAAATAGTATTGACAAGTAAAGAAAAATACTTGATTTATCTTAATAATGGGGTAATACAGTGAAGAACTAAGAGCAAGATTGACATATTGGAGAGTTTGCCATTTTGAGACACTTTAAAATATAATTTAATGAAGTAGACTCAAATTATAAATAGGACAATTTTTTTTTTTTTTTTTGAGGCTGGGGTTAAGTGACTTGCCCAGGATCACACAGCTAGGAAGTGTTAAGTGTCTGAGATCAGATTTGAACTCGGATCCTCCTGAATTCAAGGCTGGTGCTCTATCCACTATGCCACCTAGCTTCCTCCAACAAATTTTCATAAAGGAAAAATAGTGACTTCTAAAAACAATTGATGAGAGAAGCTGGACATGATTACCTGGCAAAAACTCTAGAATAGATTATCAAATTAATAATTTGTGAGCAGTTTGAAAAAAAGTGGCAATTACTAGGAAACCATAGATTTATTAAATTATTATGCTTAGCTGATCTTATATCTTTTTTTAATGGCTTATTAGACTCTTAGGAAATCACTGTCAACAAAATGTAACTTGAGTTTAATAAGATATTTGACTATCCTTTATAATATTGGTAATGATGATAAAAATGTAGAGGCTAAATGATAGAAAAGATTATGTGGTCCTATTGTATTGAATGAATACAAAAAAGTTTGAATTAATGGAATGTTACCTTCTTATTGGAGGACTCCTATGGAGACTATTCTTAACTTTGCCATGTTCACCATTTTGTCCTTGGTTTGAAGATATTCTTATCAAATTTGTAGATTGCATAAAATTGAGTGTTATAACTATTTATTAATAAGAACAACGACATAAAAATTTCAACAAGCAGTATCATTAAGCTATAACTCAATAAATATTATATAAATATTATCAATAAAAGGTAATGTGGACACAGGTAAAGTTCTGCACTTAAGATAAAAAATTATTTACACAAGTATAAATTGGGGAAGAAATAATGGGAATTTTTGTGACAAAGATTTGGTACTTTCATTGGCTATAACATCAGTACCAGTCAGCAGAGTGCCAAAAAAAAAAAGCCAATGCAATCTTATGATCCATGGATATTTTTAGTATTTATAATACTCCATCCAATATTTCTGTACTTCAAAAACTATAATTTTGTCAGTATAGATGGATAGGCTGTCACTATTAAAAAGAGTAACTTTCTCCCAAAACTTTCCCATATTATGGCCAGTTACAAACTTAATTAGGTTGGTCTGAGGACAAGTCTAATAATCAATAATAGTAATTTGTTTATATTATACCTTAAGGCTTACAGAATTTTAACTTTATAAGTACAAACATTATTATGATGATGATTTTACAAATGAGGTAATTAATGCTTAAAGGAAGAAAAATTACTGACTCAGGAACAAATAGCTAGATAGAGGCAAAACTCTGAATCACTCTCCAGTCTTCTGATTCCAAGTTCATTATTCCTTCCATCGTACTCTATAATGGAACATAGAAGTCAAACCTGGATCTAAGCCACAGATATCAAGTCAAGGATTTAGTATCACATACTGCTTGCATTGGCAGAATGTCATCAACTGAAATCCTTCTACTTTACTATCTGCCCCTCCAAAGATCCAATGTGCTACATTTTTTGCTGTGTAGCTATGCCCCTTGATTCCCCAGCATTTCCATCTGACCTGAATTTTCACCCAAAGGACTCATATCCTCTGCCATCTGCCCTTCTGTTGCCCACTGAGTACCACTGGACCTTTTCTCTAACACTTTCCTATATGTATTGTCTCCTCCTATTAGAATGTGACTAAAAATTGTCTTGCTTTCCTTTTTGTGACTCTTGAACTCAGCATAAAGTATATACTTAATTAATATAATAATAAATTTAATAAATTCCCTTTTCATCTCACAGTTGAGGAAATTTGGGTCCACAGAGGGAAATAGAAAGGGAAATGCTCAATATAAGGAAAATGATATTCTTACTGTACTTATTGCTAATCAGCCAAACTATGATATGAACAAAAGTTCAGTTCTGAGCATGATGATTTAAGAGAATATTTAATAAGCTATAGCTAATTTTGAGGATAAACAACATATCATAAGTGAAACACTGAAATGACTGAGGATATTTAACTTGGAGAATAATAATGGCAGCTGACACTCATGATATTTTAATGTTTGTAAAGTACTTTAACTACATTCTCTTATCTAAGAAAAGAGTTGGTATAACTGAAAAATCTAAAGATATGTTAAGTAAAAAGTGATAGAACTATGGCCAAAAGGTAATCAGATTTGGGCTCAACACTGGGAAAAATGCCGAAGAACCAGAAATGTCCAAGAATAAAACATAGTTCTGGGAAATCTTCCCTCAATGGAAAAAGGATGATTATTGATCAGATATGTGGTGAAGAAGATTAGAATGGGCAAAGGTTTGGACAAATGCCTTCAAGGATTTTGTGATTCAATAAAGAACAATAACAGTGGCAGGAAAAAAAAAATATGCTTAATTTTGCTGAAAGTTGCTGTGGGGTTTATGTGTAATCTGACCTTAGTTACTGATTTTCTTCAATGCCAGTCAACTTTTTATCTGGGAAACTAATGACATCTTTTTGAATAACTCTGCTAATAGACAATAAAGGTAGATTTGAAGGAAGAAATGAGAAAAAAAAGATTAGATTTATTTTTGCTAAAGGAAATAATTGGTGGTGTCTCTGCAGAAACATTGCATAGGATTGAAATCTACAAAAATAAGAAACATCTGTATTTCCAGCAAAATTGTAGATCATATAAATGAATGGCAAAGTTGATCTTTTTTAAAGTTTTGAGATCATAAATCAATGGGTCTGGGGGGGAAAAAAAAACAAGAGAATAGGTTCCAATTCCACTCATTCTTTCCTGTTCTGAATCTATGATCTTTAAGTAATTGGGGGCCAAATATATCTTTTCAAGAGTATTAGTAGACTTGTTTATGGTCTAAAGCTAATAATATTCCACAAAAGCTTATGTTTCTGTATTCATTAAAAATAGCAAAGAGTAAAGTGAGCAGAATCAGAAGAATATTGTACACAGTAACAATATGATTGTGTGATGATCAACTATGACAGATTTAATTCTTCTCAGCAATAGAGTGATCCCAGACAATTCTATTAGATTTGGAATGGAAAAAACGCCATCATCAGCCAGAGAATGAACTATGGAGACTGAATATGTACTGGAGTATGTAATGTGCTATTGTCTCCAGAAGCTGCCGATTGCTCTCTGGGAGGAGATCTGCTGTGTCAACTCAAATCTCTCGGACAGATTCTTCTTCCTGTTGAGAACCGTAGTCTCCAGATGTTGCCATTAACTCTGGTCCAGAGTAGTGACTTCCCTCTTTTATCCTCCCAGAGAATGGCCATGGGATAATGCAAGGGCTTCTGGGAAAAATAACTTCAACCAATGAACTTGCTCCTCCTAAGCATGCAAGCTCTTCCCCAGGAATTCACAAGTAAAAACTCCCAGT